>NW_028159574.1:42500-190657 GCF_964263955.1 Coregonus lavaretus
TACGTAACAAAATGTGGAAAAAGTAAAGGAGTCTGAATACTTTCCAAATGCACTGTATGTCTTTATACTGTAAATTGCAGACAATAAACTGTATATTATTTCTATATTTTTCCCCCCAGACTTTTCTCTATCTATGTTGGTACACGATCATGTCCTTGCTTGGACATTACAACAACTTCTTCTATGCCTGTCACTTGCTGGACATAGCCATCGGTGTGAAGGATCTACGTACTATTCTGTCCTCCGTCACCCACAATGGGAAGCAGGTAGGAGCTGACCAGTAAGACTCTTCCAGCCTCCACGTTTAGTGAATGTGCTGCTGATTCTACTCATTCCCTGTTTACCTCCTAGCTCATGATGACATTGGGCTTGTTGGCAGTGGTGGTGTATCTCTACACTGTAGTGGCCTTTATCTTCTTCCGCAAGTTTTACAACAAGAGTGAAGATGAGGATGAGCCGGATATGAAATGTGATGACATGATGACTGTGAGTCAGGGTGATAGGTTTTCTGTCTCTGGTCTGCTCTGTGTGGTATACAATATGCTGTATAGTAGAGTCTACTTACTCCTGCACTATGTTCGATGTGCTCTCTTCCCTCAACCCTTCGTCAGTGCTACCTCTTCCACATGTACGTGGGCGTGCGTGCTGGCGGTGGCATAGGGGACGAGATCGAGGACCCGGCGGGAGACGTGTACGAGCTCTACCGGGTCGTCTTTGACATCACCTTCTTCTTCTTTGTCATTGTCATCCTGTTGGCCATCATCCAGGGTAAGACACCTGTCCCTCTTATGCAGTCCAAAATACTACCCCGCTACTGTACAGTATACCTCAAGCAAGGGCTATTTCTGTCTGGGCATACTGAATGGATGGAAGGAGATATCTAGTCATAATTCCATTCTACAGTGAGAGATGTGACGGCTGTGAGCTTGTGTGTTACCTACAGGTCTGATCATTGACGCCTTCGGAGAGCTCAGAGACCAACAGGAGCAGGTTAAGGAAGACATGGAGGTAGAAATCATTTATTTCTATTGCTTCTTTGACTTTCATCAGTTTTAGGTGAGTCAGTCAGATAGTTATGCACATACCACCATCTTGTCTACTGTTTCTGTTTATTTGATTATTGTAGACCAAGTGCTTCATCTGTGGAATTGGAAGCGACTACTTTGATACGACGCCGCATGGCTTCGAGACCCACACCCTAGAGGAACACAACTTGGCCAACTACATGTGAGTGTTCTCCCTGTCAGGCAGTCAAGTGTGTCCATGCCCATCAGCCATCACAATGACCTGCCTGTCTGTCCTCTGCAGGTTCTTCTTAATGTACCTCATCAACAAAGACGAGACAGAGCACACTGGCCAGGTGAGTCTGTCTGTCTGTCTGTCAGTCAGTCAGTCTTTCTGTTTGTGGCACCAAGTGCCTCATCTTTCACAGCCATTCATTTCAATTGTCTGTCTCGTCTTTTCACCCTCTATCCTGCTGCCCTCTGTTCCAGGAGTCGTATGTGTGGAAGATGTACCAGGAGCGAGCGTGGGACTTCTTCCCTGCTGGCGACTGTTTCAGGAAGCAATATGAGGATCAGCTTGCATAACCATACTGTAACGTACTATTACAATTAGTGGTTTAATAACCATACTGTAATGTACTACTACAATTAGTAGGTTTAATAACCATACTGTAACGTACTACTAGAATTAGTAGGTTTAATAACCATACTGTAACGTACTATTACAATTAGTAGGTTTAATAACCATACTGTAACGTACTACTACAATTAGTAGGTTTAATAACCATACTGTAACGTACTATTACAATTAGTAGGTTTAATAACCATACTGTAACGTACTATTACAATTAGTAGGTTTAATAACTATACTGTAACGTACTACTACAATTAGTAGGTTTAATAACCATACTGTAACGTACTACTACAATTAGTAGGTTTAATAACCATACTGTAACGTACTATTACAATTAGTGGTTTAATAACCATACTGTAACGTACTACTACAATTAGTAGGTTTAATAACCATACTGTAACGTACTATTACAATTAGTAGGTTTAATAACCATACTGTAACGTACTATTACAATTAGTAGGTTTAATAACCATACTGTAACGTACTATTACAATTAGTAGGTTTAATAACCATACTGTAACGTACTATTACAATTAGTAGGTTTAATAACCATACTGTAACGTACTATTACAATTAGTAGGTTTAATAACTATACTGTAACGTACAACTACAATTAGTAGGTTTAATAACCATACTGTAACGTACTATTACAATTAGTAGGTTTAATAACTATACTGTAACGTACTACTACAATTAGTAGGTTTAATAACCATACTGTAACGTACTATTACAATTAGTGGTTTAATAACTATACTGTAACGTACTACTACAATTAGTAGGTTTAATAACTATACTGTAACGTACTACTACAATTAGTAGGTTTAATACCCAATACTGTAACATACTATTACAATTAGTAGGTTTAATAACCATACTGTAACGTACTATTACAATTAGTAGGTTTAATAACCATACTGTAACGTACTACTAGAATTAGTAGGTTTAATAACCATACTGTAACGTACTATTACAATTAGGGGTTTAATAACTATACTGTAACGTACTACTAGAATTAGTAGGTTTAATAACCATACTGTAACGTACTACTAGAATTAGTAGGTTTAATAACCATACTGTAACGTACTACTAGAATTAGTAGGTTTAATAACCATACTGTAACGTACTACTACAATTAGTAGGTTTAATAACCATACTGTAACGTACTATTACAATTAGTGGTTTAATAACCATACTGTAACGTACTATTACAATTAGTAGGTTTAATAACCATACTGTAACGTACTACTAGAATTAGTAGGTTTAATAACCATACTGTAACGTACTATTACAATTAGTAGGTTTAATAACCATACTGTAACGTACTATTACAATTAGTAGGTTTAATAACCATACTGTAACGTACTATTACAATTAGTAGGTTTAATAACCATACTGTAACGTACTACTACAATTAGTAGGTTTAATAACCATACTGTAACGTACTATTACAATTAGTAGGTTTAATAACCATACTGTAACGTACTATTACAATTAGTGGTTTAATAACCATACTGTAATGTACTACTACAATTAGTAGGTTTAATAACCATACTGTAACGTACTACTACAATTAGGTTTAATAACCATACTGTAACGTACTATTACAATTAGTAGGTTTAATAACCATACTGTAACGTACTATTACAATTAGGGGTTTAATAACCATACTGTAACGTACTATTGCAATTAGGGGTTTAATAACCATACTGTAACGTACTACTACAATTAGTAGGTTTAATAACCATACTGTAACGTACTATTACAATTAGGTTTAATAACCATACTGTAACGTACTATTGCAATTAGGGGTTTAATAACCATACTGTAATGTACTACTACAATTAGTAGGTTTAATAACCATACTGTAACGTACTATTACAATTAGTAGGTTTAATAACCATACTGTAACATACTACTACAATTAGTAGGTTTAATAACCATACTGTAACGTACTATTACAATTAGTAGGTTTAATAACCATACTGTAACGTACTACTACAATTAGTAGGTTTAATAACTATACTGTAACGTACTATTACAATTAGTAGGTTTAATAACCATACTGTAACGTACTACTAAAATTAGTAGGTTTAATAACCATACTGTAACGTACTACTAGAATTAGTAGGTTTAAAAACATACTGTAACGTACTACTAGAATTAGTAGGTTTAATAACCATACTGTAACGCACTATTACAATTAGTAGGTTTAATAACCATACTGTAACGTACTACTAGAATTAGTAGGTTTAATAACCATACTGTAACGTACTACTACAATTAGTAGGTTTAATAACCATACTGTAACGTACTACTAGAATTAGTAGGTTTAATAACCATACTGTAATGTACTACTACAATTAGTAGGTTTAATAACCATACTGTAATGTACTACTACAATTAGTAGGTTTAATAACCATACTGTAACGTACTATTACAATTAGTAGGTTTAATAACCATACTGTAACGTACTACTACAATTAGTAGGTTTAATAACCATACTGTAACGTACTATTACAATTAGTAGGTTTAATAACCATACTGTAACGTACTACTACAATTAGTAGGTTTAATAACCATACTAAACCATAGTGAAATAGCTGTACTAAACTGTACGGACCAGGGTGAAGGCACATATATAGAGCCAGACCAATAGAGGGCTCCTGTCCCTCTCATTCGAATAGGCCAAACACATGGAAACTAAATGACTGCATTTAGAAGATGTGTTTGTTACCATGTCAGGGTGAAACATTCTGTGACAGTAATTCTTGAAATGTGGGAATGAATGTGGGAAGTACTCCCTATTGCCAGCACACAGAAATATGCACAATAATGAAGTGCATATGTAGCAATAACAATTACATATTTCAATCAATGTCATCTCTCACACAGTGCACATTGCTTTTCTGTGTTTGTAGACAATACGAATGTACATTTTTGTTAAACTTCAGTGCCTAAATCATTTGAACAAACTTTATTAGTTGCATGCGACAGCAGAAACTATTGATATTGTACAAAAACGGTCATTATTGGGGTACTACTTTCTACTATAAGCCCAACTGGAGTATAGTGGCTGGTACTTTTTCTTTTAAAACTATTTTTTTTATTTTTTTTTATTTTAGTCGTTAAGCTGACACTCTTATCCAGAGCGACTTACAGTTAGTGAGTGCATACATTTTCATACTGGCCCCCCGTGGGAATCGAACCCACAACCCATGCTCTACCAACTGAGCTACACGGGGCCACACAAACTATGTACTCTGAGACTAATGACACAACAATCTCTTGGATAATATTTTACAATTCCGCTTGAATTTCCATCTCACTGGAACAGCTCTATAACCACTCATATAGTACATTGAATGTGTTGAGTACAGTATTTTCTTGAAATGCTCTTCAACTGCTACTTTTCAACTGACATTTGTGTTGCATACACTACAACAGATTTTCCTGAAACCTTCTCTGTATCTGTTTAATTATTACTAATGTTGATAATTCTAAGTTTTCTCAATATAACTAATTATGGTTACTGTGCTGTTAACGTAGTAACTAGGGTTTGTGTTGTTTTTAGTTTATTCAATGTCTTGTAATGCTGACTCTAGTCTATGAACACAATGAATGCATTATTGGATTCAATACATTGTTTAGTTTGAGAGAACTCACAACTTTGTGTTCTTAAAACAAAGATTGGTTAATTAATGGGTTTGTTCATTGGTTTATTAAATAAAGGTATTGATGCACTTACAGTTTGATGTCGGTTTCTTTCAGTAGAATATTATACCAATTTATAACACAGTCAGTGCCAATGAATTAGGTGATTTTGATTTCTTAACTTAATATTGGGAAGATATTTAGCATGTGATGGGGTGGCTGCACATTTAGTGATAATTTACTGCAGTGTATGTGCACAACAGTTGAACCGTAACACAACAAATCAATGATTTCTTTAGAGCTTGTTCATTTGACTACACGACAGTATTCCAATAAAAAGTGAATTTCCGTCCACATTTTTCAGTATTTCTAAACAACCACTGGTAGTCACTGTGTATTTTCTCCAAGCCTCACTGCCTGTCCGTCCAGCAGGAGAGAGGAGGTGGGGGAGGAGGAGCGGGATGCCTGGAGCTGCAGAGTGGGGCTCGAAGAGGAGGCCATCCAGCTCAGGCTGTCCATAGAGTCATTGAGATAGGGCTGGGCCTCGTGCTGAGGGCAGAGAACATAGCGTTCTGCATGATGATTATGATGATGCACCTGTATGGTTTCCAGAGTGCCCATGTTCTTCCGGTAGGAGGGGTGAGGCAGGCCAAAGGGCTCCCAGCCTCCCAATGGCCCCTAACAGAGAGCCTGAGGGCTCCCAGCCTCCCAATGGCCCCTAACAGAGAGCCTGAGGGCTCCCAGCCTCCCAATGGCCCCTAACAGAGAGCCTGAGGGCTCCCAGCCTCCCAATGGCCCCTAACAGAGAGCCAAAGGGCTCCCAGCCTCCCAATGGCCCCTAACAGAGAGCCTGAGGGCTCCCAGCCTCCCAATGGCCCCTAACAGAGAGCCTGAGGGCTCCCAGCCTCCCAATGGCCCCTAACAGAGAGCCTGAGGGCTCCCAGCCTCCCAATGGCCCCTAACAGAGAGCCTGAGGGCTCCTCCATGTTGACATAGAGCAGGTCATCAGCCTCCTCCTGCTCAGGCATCTCCTCAAGGGCTTTCTCCAGGTCACAGCGCAGAGAGGGGAATCCTGGGCGGTCCTTAGGACTCAGCAGCGAGCAGGAGAACATCAGGAAGTAGCTACAGTATGAATGAGAGGAGGGGACGACTGAGGCTCATACAACATGAGAAGAAATAACTTCAGGTACTCCATGAAAATTACGTTGGTTGCCTCTACTGTTTACCATCAAATAATTATAATTTAGTGTACAGAGGATTTACGTGTACAGATCCAGAACTAGGAACTCACAAATAAAAAATAAAAAATGTACATTTAATCCATTTTAGAATAAGGCTGTAACGTAACAAAATGTGGAAAAATGTAAGGGTCTGAATACTTTCCGAATGCACTGTATGTTGCAGGATTTTAAAACACAAATACAGAGGTGTACATGGAGTACATAATGTAGCCAGACCAAGTCAAGAAAGATTGCTCACCACATCACTCTTGGTGGTGTAAACTCTGTCTGCCAGGCTCTCGATGGCGATCCATTTTACTGGCATCTTTGAAATGCGTCCTTGTCTATAGTCCCCATTATAGATCTTCTTGGAAAGGCCAAAATCAGCCACGCAGACAGTCATATTCTCATTCAGCCTGCAGGACAGATATGTACAACATAATAAACACTGTACTGTTACTTGTTTCACTCAACATGCTAGACTTTCACAGAACAATATTGAAGAGTATGTGTGAGAAAGAGCGGAACACATTGACAAAACCGAGAGGTGCGAATCCTCACATGCAGTTTCGCGCTGCCAGGTCTCTATGGATGAACCTCTTGTTGCTCAAGTATTCCATTCCCTGTGCAATATCTGTCATGAACTTCACCAGCATCTGAGAAGGCAGGGACTGATGGGTGGAGAGGAGATGGAGAGGATTAGATAAGGCAGTTTTCTCCAACAGGGGGTGCTATATAGCAGCACAAATGGAAAATGTGAAAGGGAACAACGCAAAAATGTATTTGTGTAACATAAACTTTTCCGATCTGTGTGGGAGGGAAGGGAACTGACCAAAGGATTGTCCCCAAGTCCAGAGTAGAGCAGGAAACTGTGCAGGTCCCCATGCTTCATGTAGGGCAGGAGGACCACAGGGGAGGGGTAGCCTCCTCTCTCTACTGCCTGCAGACACACCCCTACAGGGAGGACAGGGAATAAAATAATGAATCCAGTCGATAGTTTGGAGTTTATAACAGACCCTTATCAGACACTTGGTTATTGACCACATTTTAATAGTAGATGGATGAAGTTGTGACAAGTGACCCAGTCTGTCTCACCAAGGAGTCTCATGACGTTGGGGTGGTCAAACTCCTTCATACAAGCAGCCTCCCAGAGGAAGTCCTCCATCTCAGTGCGTGTGCAGATGGAAACTAAGAGAAGGAGAGAGGGAGGAGAAGGTGGCTCACGTAAAACTGACATACATGGGGGCATCTGACACTGTCTGATCACTCACTCTTCATGGTCTTCACAGCCACTTTGAGGACAGTCTGTTCATGCACCAGAAGCCCCTCCATGACAGAGCCAAACTCCCCTGCAGAGTAAGACATGGACGTGTTGTTAGTCAGGTGGGTGTAGCTGGTGATCTAAGCCTCCCTGGGATGTTTACTCGTAGCCTGAGTAGTTAATGTCTAGGTTACATAATGTATGATAAAGGCTTCTGTCAGAGCTCACTCACCCTCTCCAAGGGTCTTGCCCAGGGTCAGCTTGTGTCTGTCCACCATCACGTCTTTCTGCTTCAATTCATCACTAATCACCAGGCTGTTCACTGTTGAAAGGGATAGATAATACTCTCTTACACTGAAACAGGGATTTCTAAAAACATGACATCTTGGAAAATAACTTTAGCATGAATCCTCCCCCACTGTCCTTAAACAACTGCCAAAACATAACTGAGTGATCCCTTACAGGGGATGTTGTCCTTGTGAAATCCCGGCTTAGTAACACAACCCAGATCATGAAGCCATTATTGTTAAACTGCTCCAGGCTTACAGTATATGTTTTCTCTTCCTGTTTACCTCACCATAACAATGCTTTATTCACTCTATTAACAAACAGATCCCAAAACTATGATTTAGACCAGTGGTTCCCGAATGATGGAAGGTGGGCCTGAGTGAAACATTTTGGGAACCCCTGATTTAGACCCTAGGAATACTAGCAGTATGACTCTACCACGATCTGAACTCTGTTCTCAGTTCAATCCACAGGGATGTGTTAACAGCCAGATCATGACACTACTCTGCTTCTCCACATCTGGCACAGAACAACATTGAGCAACAGGATGAAATCTAAGCCTCAACATCTGTTCCTGAACTCTCACCCTGCATGACACATCATTTTAGGCATTCACTTAAATAACTAACCTATCTGCTCACCCTGCACTGTTTCTCTTACATCACTGGCATGACAACTCACATGTGGCTTCATTTGACTGCCGATTGTAGGTGCGTCGGGCGCAGTATCTATAATTATAATTGCATATACGATGAACCCTATCAAGGCCAGACTGACAGCAATCCCCATGACCACATACCACCAATGCCAGGAGAATGCCTGATGGGCGGACACATGTGAAAGAGAGATATATGTCAGCTATAGTATTTCAGACATTATACTGTGCTACTGAATAAATCAACCTAGAAAACACAGCCCCTCAAATATTCATTTTGAAGCTCCTGCTGTTTTCCCACTCTCCTTGACCCATCCCAGCCATCCTGTTGTCTCCCTCGATTCTGTCCAGACTCACTAGGCTGTTTCTGTTTGAGGGATTGGACTGGGCTCCAGGGGCCGCAACCTGCAACTGTCCAGGAGGCTAGAGAGAGGGATAGCTAGCTCAGAGGACTCAACTGACTCCATAACAGCCTAAGATAGGGAAACAGAACAACAGCAAAGATGCCATTACACTCTGTTTGTGCGTGTGTGTGTGTGTGTGTGTGTGTGTGTGTGTCACAGTAGGTTTATTTTGTGTAAAATGTGCTACATAGGTTACCTGGGACATGTTAACAGTGAGGTATTCTACTCTGTACCCCAGTATTAGGCCATTTAATCTGCTTGGTGGCTTGGACCAGCTGGCAATAACATCTGTTCCATTAAACAGTCCACTCACGTTGTCTGGTGCTGCCTCTGGCACTGTCAGATACACACAAAAAGGAATAATGTGTACAACATATTAAATGATCTGTAATATACACTACCGGACTCATGTTGTTAAAACCAGTGTGTGTTTAAAGACAAGTTCTGTGCATAATATGTATCTTATTAAGACAACAATGTAAATAAAGACATCTTTGTATGTCACGTTGTGAGTCATAGCGTGGGCGTGGTCTGTACTGGACCCAGCCCGGTGATGTCATCACTGAGTGTTCCACTGCTGATTGTTTCAAGACGTGGCTCTACCTCAGCCAACAAAAACACAAGCACCTCTCCCTCTATCCCTCCAACTGTCTTTCCCTCTGCCTATGTCCCTCTCACTCCTCTCTAACTCGGACTCATGGAGCAGTTGAGAGATGTACTGTAGGTGAGAGGGATAAGATATCTTTCCTAAATATTCCTGTACATCTTTGTGGGGAGGTCGGGAACATGTGCTCTATTTACAACACAAAGTATAGCACACACACCTTAAAGATCTGTGCCACCTCATGCGTGTGCATGTTATTTTCAGATAAAGCGACAGAGTAGAGTCTAAATGGTTAGGTTACACGAAGAACTCAGATTCATGAGTCTTTTACTGCATGCAACAACAAATATCTTGTTTTTCTCCTTCACACAGTCAACATCCTTTAGTTAATCAAATCAAATGAATCCAAACTTACATTCTCACAGCACAAGGGAGTTTTCTTTTAACCCTAAAATCAGGTTACTGATTTAATTGAATTAGGAGGTTTTTTCAGCCGTTTTTCCTGACTACTTTTTACTTTTAGAGGTCAGCATGTGTTGATGTACACTACACGGCTGTTTCTCCTTCCAAAGTCTCTTTTTATTCCTTTTCCTTGACACAAACATGTCTACATCACAGACTGTGGAAAGCATGAGAAAAAAACGTTCATCCTCTAGCCTTAATTCAAACACACTGCAGCATTATGGACACAGCAGGACTGCACCACCTCTGCCAAACCATGAATAGAGAATGTTTAATCTGTTTCCCTCCAGCCCTCAGTACCTCCTCCTTCACTCAGGCAGCTCGCTCAATATAGAGGTTTATATTTAAAACACTGAGGATGGAGAGGAGGAGTGTTCTTACTGGCAAACTTTACTGTCTATTACCAGCCCAGAGGAACAGCACTGAAAATCTTCATTTAATGTCGGGTCCTTATCTCTTCAGTTTATTCTATCAAAAAACACTTGAGAATGCTTAACCAATTCCCAAATAGTTTTTTCAAGAACAATCTTTGTCCCAAAACCCGTCTTTCACAGCGAGTCACTCAACTGAGACTACTCTCGTTGCTCCTCCCATATTCCCTGTAAGTCACTGAGCTCTGCTACATAGGTGTTGTTGCACTTGTTGAATTTCCTTATTGTAAGTCACTCAGGATTAAATCAACTGCTAAAATGACTAAGAAATGTAGACGTGAATACAAATAACTGTCACGTCCACTCCCGCTCGACGTCACCGGTCTACTAACTACTGGTCCTGGCAACCCATCTTTACGCACACCTGGCAACCCTCATTACGCACACCTGCGTCTCATCATCAGTCACACCTGGACTTCATTACTCCCTTGATTACTTACCCTTCATATAGCACTCTTTTGTCATCAGGTAGTATTGTTTGCGTTTTCATGTCCGATGCGGCCCTTGTTTTCCCTGCATCTACGTTATAATAACGAAAAACATTATCAGTAATAGAATGCTATAAACACTGATGGGTTGTGGGTAGAGGATCGTGGCATACAGCTTACCTCCTTCAGCTGTGCGCAGTGTTACCCATGGTGTCCACGGGGAAGCACCTTGACTGCTATGGCAAGCCACCTATCACGTCATAGTAGGTGTAGGGCTTCAGTTCAGGGGTCAGGTGTTGAGCAGGGGGTACATTGACATTCTGATTATGGATCAGGTGATTACGCAATGGGTTGCGGTCAGGACTAGATGGAGCTGCCTGAAATATCAACCATGGTATACACTGAGTGCACAAAACATTAAGAATACATTCACCTGGTCAGTCTATGTCATGGAAAGAGCATGTGTTCATAATGTTTTATACACTCAGTGTATAACTTCATGAGCAGTTACTTTTAGATTTGATTTGGCTCTGTATCTAGACTATTCTATAGTCAGTCACAACAGTTTCTTGGATGAGTCTTACCTGTATAGAACACACAGAGACAGGATATACCCCTCCAAAGCCAGGCACCCAGGAGATGTGCAGGGAAGAGTTGGTGACCTCTTCAGCTTGGACTTTCTGTGCCTGGGAGGGAACCACTACGCCAAGACAGAGAGAGAGAGATAGTCATGGATAAAACCAATCCAATCAGCATGTTAAGAAATGTATGTTGCACCCCTGCCCTGTTGGTACGGACCTGTCACTGTTCCAGAGGCTGAGGTAGCCACACCTTTACTGTTGTGGGCTTCACAGGAGAAGCTGCTGGTATGGTTGAGACCTACATGGTGACAGTCAGAGGTGGTCAGTGAGATAATGAATGCTTTTGATTTTATCAACACTCTTTTATGAAAGAATTGCTTCTGAAAACATGTTTTACATCGCACAATACATAGCAATAGAAGCATTTTTTCCTCGTGTCACTATTTAAATGTTTAATTTTTTATCTTTAACTATGCATTGTTGGAAAAGGACCATTAAGTAAGCATTTCACTGTTAGTCTACACCTGTTGTTTACAAAGCATGTGACAAATACAATTAGATTTCATTTTGATTCGTTCTACGTGCAGCATGCAAATGAGACAGTAAGACAGTCTTTGCCTGTGATGTTGAGAGTGGAGGGAGAGTGGGACACCGGGTCCTGGAGCATGTTGAGTGGTCCTCCGTTCTGCAGCCAGATGATCCTGACTGGTTCTGGAGGCCCATGGGCCACACACTGCAGGCTGAGGCTAACATTAGCCACCACTGTCACGTCATGAGGCTTCACTGAGAAATGAGGGATTCCTGGAAAAGATGATGAACTTTCAGTAAGATACAGTAGAATATAGACAGAAATATTATCAAAAATGAGAAAAGGGACACTTTACCCTCCAGCTGAATGTGCCCCTCCTGAGACATCAAGTCCTTCCTCCCCACTGTTCACATTATCAATTCTGAGGACAGACAGATATATTACTAAAAATAAGATGCCTTGTTGTTCTGACCGACATAATGTAAAGAGAGAGAGAGAGAGTCATACTGAAGAAAGACCTGAGTTCACTGATGGTCAGCCAACCTCCTTCAGTGACAGGCACTTGCACTTGATTGGTGTCAGTGTAATCAAGGGATTGACCGTCCCTCAACCACACCACATCCGGAGGCTCCTCTCCACCCCCATCTCCCTGGAGAGTACAGTGTACCTGCACCGGCTTACCCAGGGACGAGGTTACGTTGGCCGGGCTCTTCACAAACTGAAACGCTTGATTTAAAAAACAGGGGGGACACCCATAACACCTCTGAATGTTAAACTGATATTCAGTGACTATTGCCCATTAATTAATTCAAAGATTAATGAATACCAAGTTCACTAGGGGAAGCAAGAGTTAAGAGTAGTTTACCATTAAACAGAGAGTAAAATTCATTCATTTTAATAGTAGCCTATAGATGTAGGATCTTAATTTGAGCACCCTCTTGCAGGAGAACTTTACTGCACTGCAGGACATTTAAAAGTTGTAGTGTATTTGAGGTTTAAAAAGGCTTCTGAAGTTTGTAATTTCCACTTTGAAATATCAGACGTGATTTCCCCTTAAGAAGAATGTATCAAACCCTACAAAAATGTCCATTAATTATAATCCACATAATAATGAACATTTTCTGTTGCTGCAGGATTATTTTCCTGCTGTAGCAAACTGGCTCAAATGAAGATCCTACATCTGGAATCCTATATCAGCCTAAAACCTTCATAAGTAAAATAAACCATAATGAAGGAAAAGCCTATACTTTTTAGAAGGTTTTTCAAATAATAAAATATACGTTATGACAGCGCCTCCGTTATCGTCCATGCTGACTCACCTGGCACAGGTAGGCCTACCACTGTACCTATATCCATCAACAGAAGAACAAATAACGGTACACGCCCTCTGCCGCCGTTCATCCTCGTTCAGGTTTGCTCTTGAAGAATAAGATTGCTCTCTACTACGACAAAAAGTATGCCTCATACATATTTGCATGATTCCTGGCAAGAATTAGTCATCTTCCTCGCACAATATCCAAATGTTAGACTTTATTTCTTGAAGGTTTCAGCCGCTTTCCACAAAGTTACATTTAGACTATGCCATGGGAATTCTTTAAATTGTTTTGCTTCTTCAAGGAGTCGAATTCAGAAGGTAGGATACATAAAATCCAGCTTGTTGGCCTTTTTTCGATACTGAATTTAGTTTATAATAGGCGAATAGTGCGCGAGTATTAGATATGCCTACTGTCTCTCAACATCGGTTGAATTACTCTATGGGCAAACTTCAGCTCTTGACATTTTTTCCATCCATTCCTCCTCCCTCCCCTCTCTTCACTTACTTTATTGACCTTCATGCACACTCAACCGTTGAAGAAACAGTGAATTGAGAAAGCTTGTGAATGAATACTGGCTATGAGAACAAAATCATACTTTTATAGTATTTGTTCCCCCCAGCAACATACTATAAATAAATACTTGTTCTATTTCTCTGATGTTGAAAAGTAGGCTGCTGCTTTTTATTAACCCTTTAACTGTCTCCTTGAAAAAAAGAATGTGAAAAGTTATTTCACCTTAACACCCTACTACTTACAGCTCAAATAATGTTGATATTTATTATGGAAATTACAGAGCTCTACCAGGCGGTTCATACCAATTGTGTATATAAACACTGGATTGCTGATGCTATGTATTGACCAATGAGAGGCTTTTAAGCTACAGGTTGGCCATATTTGCACTCTTCAGAATATGCAGTCCTCCAGAGCAGGGTTTCCCAAACTCAAGCTTTGATTATTTCAATCAGCTGTTATGTTGGACCGAGTTTGGGAAACCCTGCTCTATAATGAATGGAATTCTACAGTACTTCAATTAAATGTTTCAAGGACCAAATGACATGTATTTAAGACTTTTTGTTGTTGTAGTGGGGACAGTAATATTAGTACTTTCTAAAAATCATACTTTAAGAATTTTATTATACATTTTTTTAATTTGTGGATGTTTAGCTCACATCATATAATTTTAAAGTATGCATTAAGGTGTCTGTAATAGAATAAACGTGGCAAAAACAAATGTTGACATTAGCCACTGGGCAAAAACAGGTTGAATCAACATTGTTTCCACATCTAAATCCACTGTCAAAACATGATATACCAGCCAGTTGAGAAAACAGTGAAATGGTTAATGAGATTATTATTTTAGAGACAGCAGGCTTTACACATACAAAAACGAATTTATAAGCCAACTTTTTTATCATAACAATTATGTAAATAAAAGAAATCTAATTTAAGGGGCAAATTTCACTCCTCAAAACAAGCCGGATGTGTCATGCCCTGGCTCTGGGGACTCTGTTATGTTGAGCCAGGGTGTGTAGAGTCTATGTTTTGTGTTTCTATGTTCAGGATCTAGTTCATTGTGTTTCTATGTTGGCCGGGGTGGTTCTCAATCAGAGGCAACGAGAATCAGCTGTTGCTTGTTATCTCTGATTGGGTACCATACTTAGGCAGCCTTGTGTGCATTTGGTATTTTGTGGGATCTTGTTCCGTGTTGGTTTGTGTTTGTTACCAAGGACTTCACGTATCGTTTTGTTGTTTTTGTTCGTGTGGTGAATATAATAAAGTATGTTCGCATTCCACGCTGCGCATTGGTCTACTCCTTTCGACGATCGTGACAGGATGTGTTTCTAAAATGAGGAAATAGCGGCTTTAGTAGCTGTTTAGCAGTAGGCTATTTCATGGTTTTGACTAGGTGGTATAAAGCTATGACCAGAAGTGACTTTTACATAGCGTGGAACCCCGTATTATCGGTGGTCAGCTAGCTAGAAGGGTGTCTTCAGTCGCAAAATGTACCGTTATTTTCCAGGCCATTTAAATGTTGAGCTCGAGGTGATTTAGTCCTCCAACCGCTAGAGTGTCCGAATTTAGGGGAAAATTAGCTAACATGTTAATAGAACTTACGCTGTAGGTCAGGAGAATTAACGTAGTAGGTTAGGAGAATTAGGTCAGGAAAAGGGTTAGGGTTAGCTAAAATGTTCTCATAACCTGCTATGAAAAGTAATTTCCGGTCGTAGCTGTACTCGATCTAGTCACAACCCTATTTCATGGCAACATAAAAAGCATTCAACATACTGTACATATGGTATTGTGGCGCCCCTGTGGATGTTCTTAGAATCACAAAAGAGACACAGACACTGCAATAAAATGTCCTAGTCTAGAACAGCATCATCTCATGCCATAGCAGTGCTCTTCAATCATAGCCCTGGGGGTTCATCGATGGCTAATACTACCTGATTCAAATAATCAACTAATAATTATTTTGCCTAAAATTAACCATGTTTGATAGTGCTGGGCCGGCGCAAAAGCCTACACACCCTGTTGGTCCCCAGAGCTAGGCTTGAAAAACAATATGTTATACATGATCTCACATCTGGATGTTCAAATAATGAATGACAGAAAAGCACATCTTCATATGAAATAATATGCTAGCATATGATACAGGATGGATGCACTTATGAGAAAGCTTTCTCTCAGTTTTCATTGTTAAAGTTCTTATGAAAAACAAACAAAAAGCATTTATCTGCAGAGATGTGAATGACTGTTTTCCCACAGCAAAATGCTTACTGTCTGTTCCATCTATGACATTTTAAAATCATATGGGATTGATGCTGCAACATTCACGTAGGTTATTAAAGATTAACATGGGATCAGTCTGTCCATTCCTATTTCCCACAAACCATCTGTGGAGAGATACAGCAATCCCTGGCGGCCGCAATAATCTAGGGTCAAAAGACAGTGAGGGATTGTCAATGTGATCTCATCGCACCCCACTACAGGGGGTTGTTGTTCACTTCACATGAAAAGTGTTAATGGAATTAAGATTAAGAAACACACCAATTATTGAGGACTTAAATCACTGAGTCATAGTGCATGTTTTAGGGATTGAGGACTTAAATCACTGAGTCATAGTGCATGTTTTAGTGATTTTAGTGCATGCAAGTATCGATAGGAAATACTATCAAGTGGCTCAAGAGAAGAGAGAAGCTGGTGGTTATGCATAAAGTCAGTAATAGCACACTTGACAGGACAGATTATATATGCTTTACCCAGTGAATATGTGCTTTCTCTAATGCTATATGCATGAGTGAAAATGTTGCACACATGGTTAGGCTATAGGTCATTTTGAATGTTAGGAACTTTGCATCAGATTTGACCGTTCATACTTCAGTATTATACTTTTGATTTGCACTGGCATGTGTTGTTTATGTGATTGTACTTGGCTTGCCTAAACTAAAGCTTCTGAACTGCGCCTGTGTGGGATGCTCCAGCTGAATGGGGATTATGCCTCAGCACTAAAACATACCAAACACACACAGGCACGCTCACTCTGCATCCTGCCTAAATCAAGCCATCGCTCTCTCCATCTCTTGCGCCTTGTCTCTCATGGAGGCTAACCTTTAAACATGAGTGTTGCAGGGATTCACCGTGGATTTCTCAGGAAGTATGGTAAGACACTCCAGTCCTCCTCTCTTTTACTTTCGTTATTTTTATTTAGTAGTAATGATTGGTAAGACGTTACTTTAATTATTATTGTAATGTTAATTATTGATGATTTTAAAATAAATATGATTATCTTCAGTTGTTAGATTTGGGACAAGATTGAAGCCTATGTAAAATCCATATAAATATTTATTGGATGATGGCTGGCATAGACAGACAAGCTTCTTTTGCGTTATGACAGTGGGGAAACATCTTACAGTCTATGTCCGGTGCTTAGCTAGATCTATTGAGCTTTAGAGGCATCAATACAGCATGTATAATTTGTGAATAAATACAGGACACTTACGAGTTGGCGGCAGGTAGCCTAGTGGTTAAGCGCGTTGGGCCAGTAACCGAAAGATTACTGACTGGTTTGAATCCCAGAGCTGACTAGGTGAAACAAATCTGTCAATGTGCCCTTGAGCAAGGCACTTAACCCTAATTGCTCTCTGTAAAATGAGTGGAAGATGTTTCATCAGCATACCATGCGTTGCATCATGTGGAATTAGTTGGGCAATTGCAGAGAAAAAATAGTGATTTGGAGGTCTGGCACAGACAGCCTAGGGCAGGAATAGATTAGTAGATCAGACCACATGAGAGAGTGTTCAAACTAATTTGTATCAATTAACTAGGACATGGTGATATGATGCAGTCAAATGCCATATGCTAATGAGTTTAACAGCTGTTCAGCCCACTTAACAGCTGTCTCCTCTCCTGGACTGATTGTTCTATATGCCCTGATGTGGTGAGTGGATCCAGATGTGTGGCACTGTTTATTCTAGTTCAAGTGCACGCTATAGGCAGTATTATCTGCTTGGTCCAGCCCCCCTCTTGATCCTCCAACCATGTGACTTGTTTTAATCCTAAAGGATGAGAGAATAGCAAGCAGAGAGTGGACAAACCACTGGCACACTGCTTCCATCATCATCATCATCATCACCATCGTGACAAAGTTAGTTTAACCTTTTACTGCAGTGGGCTAAATCAGGGTCACATGGAGTGTTTCTTGGTAGTCTTAAACAAATCTACTTTGAAACAAAAGTATACACCTCACACACATGGTTAATCCTGTCAACGTGCTTTGGGTGTTAAGTATTTCTGTTCTGAAAGACGTATGTAGTCCTTGTTTGTTCCGCTCTCTCACCATCCATCATGCACTCTTCCTTCTTCCTATCCCCTACCAACCACCACTTCTCACTTCCAGGTGGCTTTATGTTCAAACAATGGAAGGAGAGGTACCTCATATTGACAGCTGACGGCTGTGTGTTGGTGAGTCGCGATGCAGTGTCCCCTCCTGACCAGATGGTGGCATTGCAGGGGGGCTGTGAGGCCATCGTGGAGGGCAGGGAGATCCTGGACCTGCCCAAGCTGCCCACTGGAGGACGCAGGGACTGCTGCTTTGCTCTGATCCTGCCTCAGGAGAAGTTCCTGCTGCTACTGGCTGACAACGCAGAGGACTGCAGGTTGGTTGACAGAGCAATGTGAGATAGAGGCTGGGGAGGGATGGGGATTACTGGAGTTGGCAGCATTATGCAGTGTCAGAGCTTTACTTTCTTTAATCTCATGTTGATGAATCTATGTTCTGTGTACTACTGAAGTAATAATATGTCATATTCTCTCTTCAGTCAATGGGTCAACATGCTGAGGAAAGTGCGAGAGGTGAGCCTATGCCTCCTTAATTTGAATCTTAACTCACCCTCCTCATTTGAACAAACTGGGAGAGTTGTCAGTGATGTGACTGTGAGCGATAGCATTGCAAGATGTAGGGTACTCTTCCTCAAAGGTTTGATATCACAGCTATACACTTTTCTCCTCTACAGAGTGTATCGTCACCAATGTCCTCCTGTAGACGCCATAATGCTTCGACCCGATGTATCACTGACAGAGACCCGCTTCCAGACCCCATCTCTGACAAAGATCCCCCAACTCCACCGCTCAGTGATATGGAGGTCTTCTCTCCTGGGCCAAGATACCCTAGGCCAAGATCTCCTGAGCCAAGATCTTCTGGGCCAAGATCTCCTGGGCCAACATCACCTGGGCCAAGATCTCCTGGGCCAAGATCTCCTGGGTCAATCTCTGCTGGGCCAAATTCTCCTGGGCCAACCACAGGCAGCACCCCACAAAAGGAAAAAGGTGAGAAATACAGGATTTACGGCATTACTATACAAACTTGTTTATGCAATTTTGTCTGTGAATTAATTTACCCACTGTCTACGTGACTGTTTAAAGTTTTTTGGGGGATGAGTCTGTAGGGAAAAAAAGCCAGCAGTCCAGTGGCGTAGAGTAGACAGCAATTAAGGATTGTCATGACATTCTCTCTACCTCCCACCACAGGCCAGAAATCTCCCCACATGAAGAGAGACAAAGGGACTAGTCGTTCAGTGGGCTGTCTGCGCCATGGCACCAGCCATGATGCCCAGGCAGTGAGGGCTGTGTATCTGCTGATGGGAGGGGCCGCTGCTTCCTCTGCCATGGGTTACCTGGGTGCATGCTCTCCTGCTAATCCTGACGTAAGGCCTCCTGACCTGCCGCCCACCACAGACTTCTCTAACCTGGGCTCAGCAGGGGCGTACCACTCCTGCAATCAGACTGTTGTTGACTCTCCTCACTTTCACAGCTTTGACTTTGAGGGGGCAGACTCTGACTTTGATGCCTTTGACTGTGGGGGATTTTCATTCTAGGGGGGAAATTATGATTTATCTACCATAAAGACTTTCAATCCTCCTGTCCATCCTTAATGAAAATACAAGGGCAATAATGGCCTCTTATTGTTGCCACCTTTTGTAAGTGATATGGACTGATGCAAAACATTGCTATATTATCTTATCTTTGATATCATTTATTTGGTTTCAACCTGTCTGCTGTCATTCTCTGGCTATGGAGAGAGCGTGAATTTCTTGATACTGTTTTTAATTATGTAATGTAATGTAAGCATACCTAGTCTTTATAACTATTTGCCCCACACCTATCTCCTTAACTTTTGCTCTGCCATGTGTTAGCTAAGTTCATTGTTTTTTTTGTTTCCTTATTTATAAGTTGCTTAATTAAATGCCATAGGAAATGTTTGGTGTTTTCTTGTCTCTTTCATTCCCATAGCGAGCAATATGCATCCTTGTGTAGCCTAGCACACAATAATGCATCATCACATTAGGGGAGAGTGGGGTAAGTTGAGCAATGTTTTACATTCAGCGTCACTCCTTCAAGGGAAATAAAGTATTCTTTCTAACAAAGATATCTACATATATTTCAGAATGTTGTATCCCTGGAAATAATCACAATTCATGTAAACATTACAGTTTCGAAAACATAGCTTGTCCAAAAAAAGTGGTCACTTGGCACAAGTCAAGCCGCCTACACATTTATGTACTGAATGAAATATTACCACTACCTTTTTAAAACCATGTCTATCTTTATTTGACAAACACAATTCAACACAATAACAATCACTTTTTTGTATTTTAATCTTTTTGGGCGACCCGACCAAATTCACATATAAATGTGAATTATAGATCTTATCATCCTACTTGAAAGCAAGTCTTAGAAGTGGTAGATCTGTTCTATCTGTGCTATTTCTATGCTTCCTGTTCTTAAGTTTTGTTTTTGCTCTTTTCATTTCGGTTTTGTACACCAGCTTCAAACAGCTGAAACAACAATATTTTTGGTTATGGAAAATATATTTCACTGTGGTTTAGATGGTACAATGATTCTCTACACTATACTATGTTATTTTGTCAAATAAACTGAAATTAGGCGAACTATTAGAGTTTTAGCAACCAGGAAATGGTGGAGCGATTTTTGGATAGTGCAACTTTAAGCATATTTTAATACAGGCTTAACGCCTAACAAAAACGTTGTACTTTTTTAAAACACTTTGCATTACGCCTGGAAACAAACACTTCAATTTGCTCAACTTGCCATTGGCTCAACCATTGGCTCAACTTACCCCATGGCCATTGGCTAAACTTATCCAAGGCAAACATTTTGACTATATTAGCCCACACAGCTACAACGATGCACTTTCATGCTAGGCAGTGACGTAAAATACTTCCGTAAAAATACTTTAAAGTACTACTTAAGTAGTTTTTTGGGGTATCTGTACTTTACTATTTATATTTTTGACTACTTTTACTTTTACATTTACTGAATGCTTAGCAGGACATTAAAATTGTCAATTTCACACACTTATCAAGAGAACTTCCCTGGTCATCCCTACGGCCTCTGATCTGGCGGACTCACTAAACACAAATGCTTCGCTTGTAAATTATGTCTGAGTGTTGCAGTGTGCCCCTGGTGCTGTCTGGTTTGCTTAATATAAGGAATTTGAAATGATTTATACTTTTACTTTTGATACTTAAGTATATTTTAACAATTACATTTACTTTTGATACTTAAGTATATTTAAATACCAAATTCTTTTAAACTTTTACTCAAGTAGTATTTTACTGGGTGACTTTCACTTTTACTAATTTTCTATTAAGATATACATACTTTTACTCAAGTATAACAATTGGCAACTTTTTCCACCACTGATGCTAGGTTTAGGACCTCATATTGAAGCTTATAGAGACCCCAACTGATGTATAGAACAATCCTAAAATTATCTATTTTGGTTTAGATACAAGCATCATGAAACCTCTAACACAATACATTCATTTGACTTGGTGAAAATCTGTTTTTTGAACATAACTTGCGTACCACTTTTTCCACGTGGTTTCTTCCTTCACAGACTTCATGAAATGATGACCTCATCCTAAATATTTGGTCAAATTATTAATTTTGTGCATGGTTTCCTAGAAACAAGGGTGGCTCAACTTAGACCATTTGGCTCAACTGACACCACTCTCCCCTACATTACATACCATTTATTGATAGAAATGTACACAGCCAGCTATACTATTGTGCAGTGTCTGTGTAAGAAAACACTTCCATTGCATTAAGCTAGTGGACAATTAATTTCCCTAGTTTCCTACAAGGTCATCCAGGCATCCATACTGACTGTCGAAAGAAGGGAACAGAGCAGTTAAATCCTCTATCTGTGGTTTTTGAATGCGCGCTTTGCCTGCTTTCATCGTCAGCTTCCGTAGATTCCTGTTTGGTTTCCAAGGAAATGAGGATCATGGTGGCTTCGATATTTTTATCTGAGTGAATCCTTGGGGTATGTTTTTGACATTATTATTGTTTTTCACTGGCAATGTTTTATATAAATTGTTAAAACGTTATCTAATCAAATGTGCTAGCTTGCTAGCTAACCAACAACCATTTTGCATGCCAGCTATGTTGACGAATATATATTTTGACCGTACGAGGCTAGCTAACGTTAGCCAGCTAGCTATAACGTTACTGTTAGTTAACTAACGTTAATCCCAGCTAGCTAGCGACTGTAAACAGAGATGTTCATCAATTCAACTTTATTATGGTCTCTACCTACAGGCAAAGGAGCTGCACAGATACCGGTAATGGCAGAGCTGCACATTATCGGTCAGATCGTCGGGGCTAGCGGCTTCCCTCATAGCAGTCTCTTCTGCAAGTGGGGAATTCATACAGGTGTCTTTCGTTATAATCAGATTATTTTAATGAGTATGATGTGTACTTGACCGTATCCGTTATGGTTGTGATTCTCAGTTTCCAACAACACTTCTCTCTCTCGTTATGTAAGGAGGTGCATGGAGACTTCTCTCTGGCCTGAAGGAGGGGCAGACCCAGGTGGATTTGCCTCAGACGGGGGATATGGCATACTGGAGTCATCCCATTGATCTGCACTACACCACTAAAGGACTGCAAGGTAACAATTCAAAGTAACAGTTAATCACAGATCTAAATCGAAAGCTAGCTGTGGTCCTCTGTAGCTCAGCTGGTAGAGCACGGAGCTTGTAACGCTAAGGTAGTGGGTTTGATCCCCGGGACCACCCATACACAAAAAAAAAAAAATGTATGCACGCATGACTGTAAGTCGCTTTGGATAAAAGCGTCTGCTAAATGGCATATTATTATTATATTACATATTATACATAGTTACATCTACCAAGCCTAGTTTTCAGGGTAATACCAGGGTAAGACTTGTTTGTCTTTTATTCCCCTTCAGGTTGGCCCAAGCTTCACCTGCAGGTTTGGCACCAGGATTCATTTGGGCGTTGTCATCTGTATGGTTATGGATATTGCCATGTGCCCTCCAGCCCAGGGCACCACCATGTACGCTGTGTGACCTGGAGACCACTGGGATCCTGGCAGGAGCAGCTGGCTCAAACCTTCGTGGGTGGAGGTCCCCAACTGCGCTCCCCAGACCTTGTATACAGTGGGGCGGACAGATATAGGCTGCACACAGTTGCTATGGGCACTGTGGAGCTGGAGCTAGGCATCATAATGCGACACTTTGACAGATATGGTGTAGAGAGCTGAAATGTAGAGATGGGACAGCGAAGGGTGAATGGAGGGAAGCCTGAATGGAGCACTGTATTGTTAGTGGGTGGGGGCGGTGTGGATTTCGACCATATCTACACCGGGGTACATAAAAGAAGGCTGGGCAGGTCAGATGAGATATTTTGCCTTGTGAGATGCGTTGATGTGGCATACATGCTGAGAAGAACCCAACATGCAAATGTAGGTATTTCCCCTCTTTCTCCACAAGGGGGGGGTGGAAAGTGAGCCTTTCAACACCATCTGCCTTCCCAATTGTCAATATTTTTAGAACATTTAATATAATCAAAGTTGTATTTTAAACAATGCAAAACAGATTTTATACTGCACTTCATTTCAGTTTGATATTTTTCTATGAATTCCTTTGTGTTTTTATATAGTAGAATTATGTAAATAAATCATTACAATGTACCAAACCTGATGCCTTTGTTCTTTAACCTAACATACATCCTTTTGCTGTACAAATATTAACTCAAAGTTAGGCTTGCAAGTGCCATCTACTGATAGGCACAATTAATTCACTCATCAACATTTTCTGTAATAATATGTAGTACTTATTATCAATGTTTGACAGTAGGTGGTAAACAGAGGTGAGACAATATATATTAACTAGAAATATATTGTAGCCATGTCAGTCTATTTGGATGATACTCAATTTTTAGCACTTGCAGGTGGATTGAATTTAGCAAGTCAACCAGTTAAGTTCTTCCATGTTTCTTGCCTTCCTTGAAATGGCAGATGTTTCACAATGCTGCTCACTTCCTTGATTTAGAGCTTCATACTGTTCGTGCAAGAGGACAGGAACTAGACAGAAAAGCAACAGGAACTGGAGTGAAAAGATCAGTGGCTGATGATGTCTGCTAAAACTAACAACACTATGAACGTCTGAACAGTAGGGTCTAATACGGTAAATGGTTTTGTACGGTGTGTTGTTTTTTCTTATTTCTTTGTTTTAGTCTGAAACGTTTGAACTGACTGGATCTAGTAAAGAGAAAGAGAAGGAGGCAGGCCTGAGCTGTAACTATGTGGGTGAGTTAGATGACGCTGTTAAGATGTCTACTCTGCTCTTTCATTTTTTTGTGGTGGACCTCTGTCTTGAGTGTTCTCTCAAGTTTAGCATGGGAAAGTGCGTCTAGTGAATGACACAGCATCGGTCTTGGAGAATTTCAAATGGTTAAGGAATTGAAGTTAGGAAGTCGTTTTTGATAAAATTTCTTGTGCTTTATGCAATACAGTATGTTGTGTGCTTGTATTTATGTAGAACTGGTTTAGACATTTACATTTGTCAATATTGTGCTTATATACAGTAATGATATGGCCCTTTGCTTTGGCTTAGTCTGAAGCAGTTTATCTGGCGAAGGAAGTGAGTCAGCTGAATAAAACTTGTTCAATAACGTTGTAGGAAGAGACTGTCACATTTGCCAAAAAATATGAGTTATAACTGATTTTAACATAAATTAAAGTTCATAGAGAGTTGGGAAGACAGTTGAGACAACTTGACAATTTTCATTGAGATTTCCCTCTATAGTTCTTGATGTTACTTTCCAAATCTCAGTTTACACAGGGTTTCCTAAGAGCTTGTTTGTTATTTTAAATTGGGTCCCAGGAAGTAATGTGGTGATGTGCTGTAGTTCATTCATTAATGAATTGAGACTGCCTCTAGGGAGCACTGTGAGAGTCTGTGAGGCACCATGCCAGCGAGACAGTGACTCAGTCTAGGCTGAGCTCTTTTGGTGGTGAACTCTATGCGGTGCTAGTCCGTGATCTGACCTCGGCTCCAGAGCTTGCACCAGTCTCAGAGGAGCTCAACTTGAGATCCAGAAGCCTCCTGGGTTTCAGTGAGGATTGTGACAACAGCAGGAGAAGTGCATTGAAATCAGCTCATGCAACAGGCCTCGGTGAGCTCAAACAGGACGGTAAATCCACATAATAGTCAACTTTGAAAGCCTGCTGACATAGACATTATTCCTCTTTAAAGTCTGCAATGAGGGCAGTGTGTTTGATGCTGACTGCCTTATTGATGCTGGAATATGTGTGCCGGAGTGACACCATGTCCACCTGTAAGTCTCTGGACTTGGAGCTGGTGAAGAGGAAACGTATTGAGGCCATCCGTGGACAGATACTGAGCAAGCTGCGGCTGCCCAAGGAGCCAGAGATTGACCAGGAGGGAGACAATGAGGAGGTCCCAGCTTCCCTGATGTCCATCTACAACAGCACGGTGGAGCTGAGTGAGGAACAGGTGCACACGTACATACCACCCACTCCAGATGCAGAGGAGGAGGCATACTTTGCAAAGGAGGTCCACAAGTTCAACATGAAACAAAGTGAGTAGATATATCCATGCATGCTGTCTACGTGCATACACATCCTGCTGCGTACACAGGCTCTGGCTTGTCAAGTTAAAGTGGATGCTTCTCTAGCCTCACTTCAGTCAAGTATAGGTGTGTTAAATGGTTGATGTGTGTAGGGGGATATTCAAAGGTTGATTAAGATATAAAGCCCAGCTAACCACAGGCCTTCACCATGGTAATTGTATAGCAATGCAAAAAAAGTAGGGATTATATATATTTTGCTTGTTTCATAATCTTTCATCATCACACCCATATTTGGAGTGAAATAACATTAGACCATATTGTCACTTACAATGTGGAGGGTAAGACAGATGGATGGGGCCAGAGGTTTCCTCTGACTGATTACTGGGTGCTTATTCTGGTTATCTGAATAGCTGGCAGGAAGGAACACTTGATTTAGTACGTGCTGTTAAATGACACAGATTCTGCCCTCGAAAAGAAAATGTCTGCTATCTCTGTATACCATGAAGCATCTGTCAAACTTTTCACAACCCTGGATTGAGTGATGCAGGATGATGCAGAGAGGGTTGGCAGACATGCAAATTATTATTAAGGCTAATTCAACCTTGTTGCATGTCGTGAATAAGATGCATTTGAAATGTTGCTGTAGTTTACGACTGGCAAATGTAGAAACTGCAGTTGGTGGACCTTTTTTAGAATGTACATTTATATAATTATGTCCTTTAGATAAGGTTGTTGACTGAAAATGGGTGTTTCTTCCATTGGTTTACTGAACTGACTGCAATGGCCCTGTCTACTGTGTGTAAAACCACGGCCTGCCTCAACCTTTTACCTCTCCCTACCAGATGTTCCTTCCCTTTGCTGGGTCCTTCCCCTTTTCTGTCTAAAAGACAGTATACATCTCGACAGTGTAAACTTGTTGTCCAGGCAGTAACTCTGAGCAGGTTAGGTTTGCCACAGAAGCTCTCAGGACCGTGCCCTCTGATTAGATCCTTTTTGATGCCGTTGGTTTATTGTAATACAGCATGGTATGATCTGGCTTTGAGAGCAGAGCCTCACTTCCTCAGCGGCCCTGTCAATGTGTAATTATTGTTACAGACTCACAGGGGTAATTTTGGCTCCGGCGGATAGCATTTGAGGCCAAACCTGAAACTGCATTCGCCTCTCCCTGAGAGTGTCTTTATATAACATAATCTATCCACAATAGTTTTATTACTGGTACTATGGTAAAATGAAATGATTTCTCTTTCTTTCTCTATACCCCACTCTCTTGCACTGACAGGTCCAGTAGTAGAAAGTACTAAACATCATATTGACTCTCCTTCTTTCCAAGGTGGGAACACCAGTAAGCACCAGATGCTCTTCAACATGTCTGAGATGCGGTCAGTATTGGGGACTGATCGACTGCTCTGTCAAGCTGAGCTCCGTCTCCTCATCAAGAACCGTGGCATGTTCGAAGGCAGCGAGCAGAGGCTGGAACTCTACAGAGGAGTTGGAGATAAGGCACGTTACCTGAAGTCCCATTTTGTCTCCAAGGAATGGGCCAATCGCTGGTTGTCCTTTGATGTAACACAGACTCTGAGGGAGTGGCTGCAAGAGGCTGGTAAGTAAAAATTTCCTTTAGGGTTGTAGATATAATTACATAACACAAACAGTATGTTGCAACACAGACAATCATATCCTGTTACACATCTGTGTCTGATTGAAGTGCCACTACAAAGAAGGCCCATGACAAAGCATGTGAATGTCACGATCGTTGAGAGACGGGTCAGACCAAGGTGCAGCGTGAAAAGCGTACATGTTTATTTAACTCAATAAACATAAACAAAACAAGAAACAACATAACGTGAAGTCCTCAGGCTATAAACATACAAGCCTACCACGGAACATAAACAAGAAACATAGAAACAACACATCTAGATCCTAAACATAGAAATTCTAACATAGATCCTCACGCCCTGACCAAACCAACTAAAGACAACCAGCCTCTCAAGGCCAGGGCGTGACAGTACCCCCCCCCCCCAAAGGTGCGTACTCCGGCCGCACCCACCTGACTCATTAGGGTAGGGTCCGGGTGGGCATTCCGCCTCGGAGGCGGATCCGGCTCCGGGCGTGACGACCTCTCCCTCTCTGCCTCCCCGTTGCGCCCCTGGTCTGGTCTGGACCTCGGCGCGATGCTTCCCCTCTCCTTCCTCCCACGATGCACCAAGCCCTGTCTGGACCCTGGTGTGGGAGGCCCCGAACCTGGAGAGGGGCTGACGTCTGGGCCTGGATCGGCAATCCTCCCGCGATGCACCAAGCCCTGTCTGGACCCTGGTGTGGGAGGCCCCGACCCTGGAGAGGGGCTGACATCTGGGCCTGGAGAGGAGCCGCTGACCGGAGCTGGACTGGACCCCGGTGGAGCGGACTGCTCTGGCTCCGGAGTGGAGCCGCTGACCGGAGCTGGACTGGGCACCGGTGGAGCAGACTGCTCTGGTACCGGAGTGGAGCCGCTGACCGGAGCTGGACTAGACACCGATGGAGCGGACTGCTCTGGCTCCGGAGTGGAACCGCTGACCGGAGCTGGACTGGGCACCGGTGGAGCGGACTGCTCTGGCTCCGGAGTGGATCCGCTGACCGGAGCTGGACTAGGCACCGGTGGAGCGGACTCCTCTGACTCCGGAGTGGATCCGCTGACCGGAGCTGGACCAGGCACCGGTGGAACGGGCACGGGCCGTGCCGGACTGGGAACACGCACCACTGGCTTGGTGCGAGGAGCAGGCACGGGCCGGGCCGGACTGGGAACACGCACCACTGGTCTGGTGCGAGGAGCAGGAACGGGCCGGGCCGGACTGGCGACACGCACCACTGGTTTGGTGCAAGGAGCAGGGACGGGCCGTACTAGACTGGGAACACGCACCACTGGCTTGGTGCGGGGAGCAGGTACAGGGTGCGTACCGGGCTGGCGACAAGCACCACTGGTTTGGTGCGAGGAGCAGGGACGGGCCGTACTGGACTGGGAACACGCACCACTGGCTTGGTGCGGGGAGCAGGTACAGGGTGCGTACCGGGCTGGCGACACGCACCACTGGTTTGGTGCGAGGAGCAGGGACGGCCCATACTGGACTGGGAACACGCACCACTGGCTTGGTGCGGGGAGCAGGTACGGGGCGTACTGGGCTGGCGACACGCACCACTGGTTTGGTGCGGGGAGCAGGTACGTGCCGTACCGGACTGAATACACGCACCACTGGTTTGGTGCGGGGAGCAGGCACGGGCCGTACCGGACTGGGAACACGCACCACTGGCTTGGTGCGAGGAGCAGGCACGAGGCGTACCGGACTGGGAACCGGCGCTGGAGGTCTACGACTGTACCAGTCCTTTACTCTCCGCGCCCAGTCCTCCTCCAGTGAGGACTCCTCCTTGAGCCCCCACAAGTGCAGTGGTCGGGGCTCTTCTCTATCGATCCCCGACCACCCTTTTAGCCCCCCAAAAAATATTTTTTGTGGCTGTCTCTCGTGCTTCCTCCTCAGCCGGCGCCTTCTGTGTTCCTCTCCTGCCTGGGCCTCCTCCTTCGCCCAGGGTCCTTTACCTGCCAAAATCTCCTCCCATGTCCAAAAACTCTTCCCCACCTGTGTCCAGGGTGTCTGCTGATCCTGGGCACGCTGCTTGGTCCATTTTTGGTGGGATCTTCTGTCACGATCGTTGAGAGACGGGTCAGACCAAGGTGCAGCGTGAAAAGCGTACATGTTTATTTAACTCAATAAACATAAACAAAACAAGAAACAACATAACGTGAAGTCCTCAGGCTATAAACATACAAGCCTACCACGGAACATAAACAAGAAACATAGAAACAACACATCTAGATCCTAAACATAGAAATTCTAACATAGATCCTCACGCCCTGACCAAACCAACTAAAGACAACCATCCTCTCAAGGCCAGGGCGTGACAGTGAAAGAACTGTCCAACAGACTTTTACACCTAAAACAGTATACCTATTCCTTCAGGTATAAAAAAATAGTTTCATACACCATTATATTAGCATTTTTGCAACACTTTACAGGAGAGGAGCAAGGATTTCAATTGAAGTTGCCTTGTGATTGTGGGAAACCAATGGAGGAATTCCTCTTCGGAATAGCAGGTATTTGCAGTTTACTCTATTCACTATATTGAAATCAACTCAAGCCATAAGTTTTCTGCCAAAACCTCCACTGTGAATCTCTTGACTGACAGGTGGCAATGTTTTATACGATAGGGATGGACAAGCTGAGGGGAGATACAGAAACACTCTCCATGAAAATGCCATCAAAGCCTCACATTTTACTGATGTCACTTCCTGTGGAACGCCACAGCCAGCTTAGCTCTCGGAAGAAACGACAAACCACTACTGAAGAGATCTGCTCAGAGTGAGACTATCCTTTATTCCACAGGCCCAAGATAACATTTATAATGATCAATTCATGTCTCTTAAATGTGTACTAACAAAGTTAATCTCTTTTAGCAGATAGATATATTGTACGCCTACTTAGAGATCCTGTTAACACCCTCTTAACGCCCTCATAACGCCCTGTTAGTGCCCTGTTAACTCCCTATTAACGCCCAGTTAACTCCCTGTTTGTAAGAAATAAGGTGTATAACTCACAGGTGTATGTACCCCCCAGCAAATCGGAGAGTTGCTGTGTGCGAAGGCTTTACATTGACTTCCGTAAGGACCTGGGCTGGAAGTGGATCCATGAACCCACTGGCTACTTTGCTAACTACTGCATGGGCCCCTGCACCTATATATGGAACACAGAAAACAAGTACTCCCAGGTAATGCTACCAGTCATGTTTCTATAGGCGTCCCTGTTGTTTACTGTCTTTAAAGGATCTATACAGTTGGGGTTTTCAGTAATCAGACACTGTATAGCCACGGGGGGAGATTGAGACAAGATACAGAACGAGATGGTCTGTTCAGTGAGATATCTAGTGTTGTTTACCCAACCACAGGTACTGGCTCTGTATAAGCACCACAATCCTGGAGCCTCTGCCAAACCCTGCTGTGTTCCACAGGTCTTAGAGCCCCTACCCATTATCTATTATGTGGGGAGACAACACAAGGTCAGTGAATACTGCATGGTTAGAAGTATCAAATCAAACTCTCAGAACATTGTCACTGAATTGAAATCATAGACAACACAGCTGCTGGGTTTTCATTATTCTTTACAATGTCTATCCATTGAATGTACTCTTTTTTTTCTCCCACAGGTGGAGCAGTTGTCCAATATGATTGTTAAGTCCTGCAAGTGTAGCTAGAATTACTGTACATATCCCTCCCCTTTCTTGTCCATCGTATTTCCTTGTACTCATGGAGATACAAAATGGGGGCAGATCCTTTTTGATGCCACTGGTTTAGTGTAAACTGCTTGTCCCTTGGAAATCAAGATGTAGTCAAGACATTAATTTACGAAGGGTACTAATATAATTTGATATGTTTGGGTGGTGTCTAGTCTGCATTTTTTATTTAGCTTTTCCCAGCAGAGAATTTGTTTATGTTTAGTGATTTGTTAATGTTTTCTTATTTTATTTTCAATATATGTAGTGGTTTATGGAGTAAAAAAAAAATGTTGTTTAGACTTGTCAATATCCTGGGTGTGTCAATAGTCTTATCTTACTGTCACTGAGTTGCAGTATTTGTGCTCCCTGGGAAGTATAGAGGGAAAAGGCTAAGATGGCATTAGTTTTGGTCTACTATTACTTAAAATACTGAATGTACAATAGCATTAACTTCCTCTAAATAGTTTTGTCATTCATCTCTTTTGAATAAATATATCTGCATCACACGACCTATCTCAAGAAATACTGTAAAAAAGTTAATAAAAAAAATAGTTAATTCTGTTTAAGCCTACTGGATCAAAAGTCCTTTAACAATAAATATGTCCAGAGTGCCATGACATTATACCATGACATTAGGGGGGTCTCTATATTTTTTGGACATCTGTTACAAAACACCTCACGCGCTTGTGCGTTCATTAGATTTTTTTTATAGTAGACGTAATTTAACCATATTGTTTTTTATTACCTATTAATTTGGAATGAACACAACCAGTCATGATGCTTTCATCTTATTGTCAAACAAATAACTTCAAAAAGTAGGCTACTTGCGCATGTTCCAGCATCCAAACAGCACACTGTGCACTCGCTCCATTTGATGAATGGAAAGAGACACCTGTTACAAAACATCAACAAGTGTAATTCCATTTTTAGTTGTGTGCTCCATATTTAGTTTAAGATAGGTTATAAGTAGGCCTTTTGTAAAATAATTCGCATTTGCCTATTGTTGTCATTTGTTGGGTACAGTAGGCACTAGTCTTTCTTGGCAACTGCTGCAATATAACCTGTTCAAAACTTTTGTGAAGGTTTACACCAGTTCACAAGTGTTTTTTTTAATTCTGTTGAGCCATTTTCTTTGGCCAAATTAAGTTCCAACTGTAATGTTGTGTTTGCCACGATATAATATCCTGCTCATATTTTACCTATAAATAATGGCTTGACTTACTTTTGATATTACCCTAATAAAGTTAAGAAACTTTTGTGATGGTTTGGTGTGGTGTGACTATTACCCTATTATACTGCAGGCCTGTGGTATGAAGGCAGTGAACACTGGCGCTCCAACTGACACGGACAGTTGAACCTGAGGTGAGGAAGCATGTTTTAGGCCTACCAGAGTTACTCCTACAATCTAACAATATAATGCTTATCTTTATAAAACATATTCTGATAGAAAAATTACGAATTAGTCTCCTTCTGTATGCCTATACAGTTGAAGTCTGAAGTTTACATACACTTAGGTTGGAGTCATTAAAACTCGTTTTTCAACCACTCCACAAATGTCTTGTTAACAAACTATAGTTTTGGCAAGTCGGTTAGGCCATCTACTTTGTGCATGACACAAGTAATTTTTCTAACAATTGTTTACAGACAGATTATTTCACTTATAATTCACTGTTTCACAATTCCAGTGGGTCAGAAGTTTATATACACTAAGTTGATTGTGCCTTTAAACAGCTTGGAAAATGGCAGAAAATTATGTAATGGCTTTAGAAGCTTCTGATAGGCTAATTGACATCATTTGAGTCAATTGGAGGTGTACCTGTGGATGTGTTTCAAGGCCTACCTTCAAACTCAGTGCCTCTGCTCGACATCATGGGAAAATCAAAAGAAATCAGCCAAGACCTCAGAACAAAAATTGTAGACCTCCACAAGTCTGGTTCATCCTTGGGAGCAATTTCCAAACGCCTGAAGGTACCACGTTCATCTGTACAAACAATAGTACACAAGTATAAACACCATGGGACCATGCAGCCGTCATACCGCTCAGGAAGGAGACGCATTCTGTCTCCTAGAGATGAACGTAGTTTGATGCGAAAAGTGCAAATCAATCCCAGAACAACAGCAAAGGACCTTGTGAAGATGCTGGAGGAAACAGGTACAAAAGTATCTATATCCTCAGTAAAACATGTCCTATATCGACATAACCTGAAAGGCCACTCAGCAAGGAAGAAGCCATTGCTCCAAAACCGCCATAAAAAAGCCAGACTACGGTTTGCAACTGCACATGGGGACAAAGATCGTACTTTTTGGAGAAATGTCCTCTTGTCTGATGAAACAAAAATAGGACTGTTTGGCCATAATGACCATCGTTATGTTTGGAGGAAAAAGGGGGTGCCTTGCAAGCCAAAGAACACCATCCCAACCGTGAAGCACGGGGGTGGCAGCATCATGCTGTGGGGGTGCTTTGCTGCAGGAGGGACTGGTGCACTTCACAAAATAGATGGCATCATGAGGAAGGAAAATTATGTGGGTATATTGAAGCAACATCTCAAGACATCAGTCAGGAAGTTAAAGCTTGGTCGCAAATGGGTCTTCCAAATGGACAATGACCCCAAGCATACTTCCAAAGTTGTGGCAAAATGGCATAAGGACAACAAAGTCAAGGTATTGGAGTGGCCATCACAAAGCCCTGCCCTCAATCCTATAGAAAATGTGTGGGCAGAACTGAAAAAGCGTGTTGCGAGCAAGGAGGCCTACAAACCTGACTCAGTTACACCAGCTCTGTCAGGAGAAATGGGCCAAAATTCACCCAACTTATTGTGGGAAGCTTGTGGAAGGCTACCCGAAACATTTGACCCAATTTAAAGGTAATGCTACCAAATACGAATTGAGTGTATGTAAACTTCTGACCCACTGGGAATGTGATGAAATAAATAAAAGCTGAAATAAATCATTCTCTCTACTATTATTCTGACATTTCACATTCTTAAAATAAAGTGGTGATCCTAACTGACCTAAGACAGGGAATTTGTACTAGGATTAAATGTCAGGAATTGTGAAAAACTGAGTTTAAATGTATTTGGCTAAGGTGTATGTAAACCTCCGACTTCAACTGTATATGTATAGCAGACGCAGTAGCCTATCTTACAAGGATAAAGAAATGCATGTTGGTGTGTTCTAGCATGTTGCTTGCATATCTCTCTCTCTCTATCTCTCTTTCAATTCAATTTCAATTCAATTTAAGAGGCGTTATTGGCATGGGAAACATATGTTTACATTGCCAAAGCAAGTGAAATAGATAATAAACAAAAGTGAAAGAAACAATAAAAAAGTTACAGTAAACATTACACTCACAAAAGTTCCAAAAGAATGAAGACATTTCAGGTGTCATCTTATGTCTATATACAGTGTTGTAATTATGTGCAAATAGTTAAAGTACAAAAGGGAACATAAATAAACATAAATATAGGTTGTATTTACAATGGTGTTTGGTCTTCACTGGTTGCCCTTTTCTTGTGGCAACAGGTCACGGAACTTTTAAAGGATATTCCCGCGTTGTTAATGAGCACATCCAATCCCCCATACGTCTTCTGCAGAAAGTTACTCAGTTGCTTGGCGCTGCCCCGGTCGCAGAGATCAAGGTGGTGGTAAGCAACTTCAAATCCTTCGGACTTCAGCATCTTCACTGCCTCATTTCAAAGTTTCTCATTTCGAGCAGTAAGAATAACATCCCCCGTAAATGTTGCTTTGCAAAGCTCCCTCACAATCGCAAATCCTGTGCCTTTATTGGCACCGGTAACTACTGCCACTTTTATTTTTTACATGTCCTTCACTCTCCAAACCTTTCTTTCTGTAAAGGAATTAGTTAAAGTAGGCTAACTATGGTTTAAATAATGCAATTAACCGCAATGTGGTTGTAGTAGGCTGACGTGTAGCCTACGCTGATCTGGGAGTAGACAATGTTGATTTAGAGGAAAGTCAACCTTATTGGCTACTTTTGCAAACAAAGGAATGTGCACAGTTACTCTGACAGATGAAGTTGTGTAGCCTAATATATAAAATACCCACATATGATACAATGGGAGGGAGAGGGCATGTTATATTGATATAAGACGGGAGAGGTTAGGTTAGCCTATTTACGCACAGTTCAGACGCCGAATTTATGGCTATTCAACTGAATAGAAATGAACGGCTCATGTCCGCCACATGCATCAAACTCTTTGCGTTCCGGTGGAACTCATTCGTTGTCAATTCGTTGTCAGTGGAGCAGTTAGCATGCCATTCAATATTTTCAGGCAGCGTTAAGAGCTTTGCTTGACATACTGATTGGTTTCATACATAGAGATGGATAGAGGACTCATCTTTATATCTGTGCCATTATAGCATCTGTGACAGCATGGGCAGCGCCACTGAGGCTACAATTCAATTTCAATTCAAGGGACTTTATTGGCATGGGAAACATATGTTTACATTGCCAAAGGAAGTGAAATGGATAATCAAAAGTGACATAAACAAAAAGTGAACAGTAAATATAACACTCACACAAGTTCCAAAAGAATAAAGACATTTAAAATGTAATATGTCTATATACAGTGTTGTAAAGATGTGCAAATAGTTAAAGTAAAAAAAGGGAATAATAAATAAACATGGATTGTATTTACAATGGTTTTTGTTCTTCAATGGTTGCCCTTTTCTTGTGGCAACAGGTCACAAATATTGCTGCTGTGATTGCTCACTGGGGTATTTCACCCAATAGATATGGGAGTTTATCAAAATTGGATTTGTTTTCAAATTCTTTGTCGGTCTGTGTAATCTGAGGGAAATATGTGTCTCTAATATGGTCATACATTTGGCAGGAGGTTAGGAAGTGCAGCTCAGTTTCCACCAGTTTCCGCCTTCGGCGGCCTTTCTCAATAGCAAGGCTACTGTGGGGATTTATTATTCTCATAAATGGATGGGATGACTAACTTAGAAGGAATGCATTAATGATTAAGGCATGGAGGGTCTGTACTGTGCTGATGTGGGTTGTTTCACCTGGCATGCTGTGATTGATGTGAGGAGCTATTTTAGGGAGTAGGGGAAGATAAGAATTTATGTCTCCAAATACTAGACTACACTGCTTCTTTGTGATCTGTGAACCGTCCTTGGACGTAGGAATGGTGTCTAGGGGAGCTGGCTCTTCTTACCATGACAGGTTGTTATGATAAGAATTTATGCCTGGCAACAGTGTGCAACGGTGGAGCGCCAAGAGGCTGGAACCAGCCGGTGCGCCAACGCATTGGCTGAGTAAGTCTAAACCACGCTCAGTCTCTACTCTGATAGGCCCAGCAGGGAGCGGGAACTATCTCTGTCAGAGTATTTTAAGGAGAACTCATAACAATGGATTAGTTCTCTGAATGCCCTGCGTGGTATATCAGTGGACCCGTATATACGAACATCATATTTACCATTGAAGGTTTTGCATTAATTAAAATACTAGTATATCTTAGAAGTCGTGTTGACCTCTTGTTCCTAATACCAGATTTGAATTGACGCAACTTAACACTACTCTCTCGCTCTTGGGGGCTAGGCCTAAGCTTATCTTCCTTTCTATTTTGTTATTTTTATATTAACATCACACAGTGGACACCTAAACCTTTTGGCCTATGCATGCAATGTTCTGATGCATTTAGTGTTCAAATCTCTGACAGCTGAACCATGAGGTGGACAATTAGGGACAATTCGACATTTACTGGGGGAAGGGGGGCTGGTCCAACACCAGGTGTCATAAAAAACATATATTTTCACAGGACCCTCCCCTTGTACTCCCCCTCTTAGAATTAACTCAAAATAATGTTTACGATCACAAATAACAATAACTGTAGCTACCCTGTGTTTATAAATGTGGATATCAACTTTGCTACTTCAGCATTCATTTGTGGCACAGTCGATGTCACGCAGAGCTATGGGCTAGAAAGTTGAGGGTTCGCCCGACCACGCGCGTGGCTGGTGTATTCAGCATGTAAGGGAAGTACCAAAACACCTTGATATAGGGGAGGTGCATGCAAGCAGATAATGAAATGTGGCTAGGATGGAATAAATTATATAGTAAAACCTGCAAAAGGGCGAATGTAAACCCGTGAAAAAACGCGCTAGCCTCCCCTGTGCCCAATAAAAAAAACATACAACCCTCCCCAAAGCCAAAAAGATAAGTTAGACAACCCTCCCCTATTTTGGACCACCCCCCGTACCCCAGTACATTTCGAACTGTCCCTTATTGTTTAATGAAAGTAAAAAACAATAAAACAATGGGCTATGAAGTTCTGCATATGCTACACATCAAAACACAAGGAATAATGTTTTTGTAATTTGTTATAGGCTGTTTTTAAGGACTTATAAATGTGCTTCATTTGGCCAATATCCCTCGTTGTTTATTGATGGCGCTGGCTGCGTTGGTGGACGCACTAAATGGGTTATGCACCAAATGCATATGGATGACCAGTACATTTCTCAAATGTCCAATAAATTAAAATCTTCCCAGTCACTTGTCTGGCGCCAAATTTTCCTAATGGAAACCCTGATATATAATATATAGGCTTCAAAATAAACTTTCCAGTGACACTGACACACCCAATGAAATCATGCCAATACCTAAAGATAAACTAGGCAGAATACTTTGAAAAACAGTGCTGTTCACTCAAAAGTTGAAGAAAAAAAATTGCTTCTACAGACAGATTGTCACGAACGTCAGGAATCGATGAGGACCAAGGCGCAGCGTTGCAGGCAAACATACTCTTTATTACGAGACACGATCAAAACAACAAACGATACGTGACAGTTCACTGTCTACGATAAACAGACTAGAAACAAAATCCCACAAACACGAATGAAAAACAGACTGTATAAATATGGCTCCCAATCAGAGACAGCCAGCAACACCTGACACTCGTTGCCTCTGATTGGGAGCCACTCTGGCCAACATAGAAATAGCACCCATAGAAACAAAACCACATTAATCTACACACCCTGGCTCAACATAACAGTGTCCCCAGAGCCAGGGCGTGACAGTACCCCCCCCTAAAGGCGCGGACTCCGACCGCGTCAACCAAATACCACAGGGGAGGGACCGGGTGGGCACTCCGCCTAGGCGTCGGATCCGGCTCCGGGCCTGATCCCCGCTCCCTCTCCAACCCCCCAAAGTACCCCTGGTCCGGTCTGGCCCCGCTGGCCGGAGCTGGACTGCACACTGATGGAGCGGATCGCTCCAGCTCCGGCGTAAAACATCTGACCAGTGCCGAACCAGGCACCAGTGGAACAGGCACGGGCCGTGCCGGACTGACGACGCCCACCACTGGCTTGGTGTGGAGAACAGGCACGGGCCGTGCTGGACTGACAACGCACACCACTGGCTTGGTGTGAGGGGCAGGAGTGAGCCGAACCGGGCTGACGAAACGCACCACTGACTTGGTGCGGGGAGCAGGAACGGGCCGAGCCGGGCTGACGAAGCGCACCACTGATTTGGTGCGGGGAGCAGGAACGGGCCGAGCCGGGCTGACGAAGCGCACCACTGACTTGGTGCGGGGAGCAGGAACGGGCCGAGCCGGGCTGACGAAGCGCACCACTGACTTGGTGCGGGGAGCAGGAACGGGCCGAGCCGGGCTGACGAAGCGCACCACTGACTTGGTGCGGGGAGCAGGAACGGGCCGAGCCGGGCTGACGAAGCGCACCACTGACTTGGTGCGGGGAGCAGGAACGGGCCGAGCCGGGCTGACGAAGCGCACCACTGACTTGGTGCGGGGAGCAGGAACAGACCGGACCGTACTGGGGACACACACCACTGGCCCTACACCGGGATCTGGAACGGGCCGGACCGGACTGGTAACACACCCCAGTACCTCTCGCCATGCCTCTACACCTTCCATCCCCTCTTCGACCAGTGGCCCCCGTAACCTGGCGGCCTCCTCTGCCAACCCGCTAGACCGCTCTATCGCGGCCTCCTGCTGCCCCGACGTCATGAGCCCCCCCCTAAAAAATTTCTGGGGGTCTCTCCTCCCCGTGGGCCAGGCCTCTATAGTTCTCGCCCAACTCTCGCTCTTCTGCCTCCAACTCCCGCTATTCAGCTCCTCAATTGGCTTGACCCAGTCGAAGCTCTTCCTCCATTGTTCCCAAGTCCACTCTCTCTGCTCTTCACTCGGCTTGACCCAGTCGAGGCTGCCACGGAGATCTGCTAGGGATTTCCCTGGCGATGGCTCCTCGACTCGCTGCTTGGTCCAGTTGTGGTGGGCGTCGTCAGTCCGGCACGGCCCGTGCCTGTTCCACTGGTGCCTGGTTCGGCACTGGTCAGATGTTTTACGCCGGAGCTGGAGCGATCCGCTCCATCAGTGTGCAGTCCAGCTCCGGCCAGCGGGGCCAGACCGGACCAGGGGTACTTTGGGGGGTTGGAGAGGGAGCGGGGATCAGGCCCGGAGCCGGATCCGCCGCCTAGGCGGAGTGTTGCAGGCAAACATACTCTTTATTACGAGACACGATCAAAACAACAAACGATACGTGACAGTTCACGGTCTACCATAAACAGACTAGAAACAAAATCCCACAAACACGAATGAAAAACAGACTGTATAAATATGGCTCCCAATCAGAGACAGCCAGCAACACCTGACACTCGTTGCCTCTGATTGGGAGCCACTCTGGCCAACATAGAAATAGCACCCATAGAAACAAAACCACATTAATCTACACACCCTGGCTCAACATAACAGTGTCCCCAGAGCCAGGGCGTGACACAGATTACTCTTTTCAGCAGTAGGCATTTGTTTTGCAAACGGTAAGCCTACTTTTTCCTCACGATTGTATTTTGAAATTTGTGAAAGGCAAACTGACAGTCGCAACCAACCATAGAAATCAAATCAAATGTTATTGGTCACATACACATATTTAGCAGATGTAATTGCAGGTGTAGCGAAATGCTTGTTCCTAGCTCCAACAGTGCAGTAGTATCTAACAATTCACAACAATACACACAAATCTATAAGTAAAAGAATGGAATTAAGAAATATATAAATATTAGGACAAGCAATGTCAGAGTGGCATTGACTAGAATACAGTGTAATACCAACCATAGCAATATACCCCATAGATGGTAGTTCCCATTCAAGTTAGGACTGGCATCCATTGCTAGTGTACCTGTTGTCTGGACCTATGGCAGTCTCTATGGGGGTGCCACAGGGTTCAATTCTTGGGCCGACACTTTTCTCCGTGTATATCAATGATGTCGCTCTTGCTGCTGGTGACTCTCAGATCCACCTCTACGCAGACGACACCATTTTGTATACATCTGGCCCTTCATTGGACACTGTGTTAACAAACCTCCAAACGAGCTTCAATGCCATACAACACTCCTTCAGTAGCCTCCAACTGCTCTTAAACACTAGTAAAACTAAATGCATGCTTTTCAATCGAACGCTGCTGGCACCCGCCCACCCGACTAGAATCACCACTCTCGACGGGTCTGACCTAGAGTATGTGGACAACTACAAATACCTAGGTGTCTGGTTAGACTGTAAACTCAACTTCCAGACTCACATAAAGAATCTCCAATCCAAAGTTAAATCTAGAATCGGCTTCCTATTTCGCAACAAAGCCTCCTTCACTCATGCTGCCAAACATGCCCTCGTAAAACTGACTATCCTACCGATCCTTGACTTCGGCGATGTCATTTACAAAATAGCCTCCAACACTCTACTCAGCAAATTGGATGTAGTCTATCACAGTGCCATCCGTTTTGTCTCCAAAGCCCCATACACTACCCACCACTGTGACCTGTACGCTCTTGTTGGCTGGTCCTCACTACATGTTCGTCGTCAAACCCACTGGCTCCAGGCCATCTATAAATCACTGCTAGGCAAATCCCCGCCTTATCTTAGCTCATTGGTCACCATAGCAGCACCCACCCGTAGTCTGCGCTCCAGCAGGTATATCTCACTGGTCATTCCCAAAGCCAACACCTCCTTTGGCCGCCATTCCTTCCAGTTCTCTGCTGCCAATGACTGGAACGAATTGCAAAAATCTCTGAAGCTGGAGACTCTTATCTCCCTCAATAACTTTAAGCATCAGTTGTCAGAGCACCTTACCGATCACTGCACCTGTACACAGCCCATCTGAAATTAGCCCACCCAACTACCTCATCCCTATATTGTTATTTATTTTGCTCTTTTGCACCCCAGTATCTCTATTTGCACATAATCTCTTGCACATCTAGCATTCCAGTGTTAATACTATTGTAATTATTTTGCACTATAGCCTATTTATTGCCTTACCTCCATAACTTGCTACATTTGCACACACTGTATATATATTTTCTGTTGTATTTTTGACTTTATGTTTTTTACCCCATATGTAACTCTGTGTTGTTTTTATTGCACTGCTTTGCTTTATCTTGGCCAGGTCGCAGTTGTAAATGAGAACCTGTTCTCAACTGGCTTACCTGGTTAAATAAAGGTGAAATAAAATAAAAATAAAAAAGAGGTTCCAAAATCCTTCTATGGATTATATCTATGGCCACAACGCAACAAGCTGTTCTATATTTGGGGCACATGCTGCCCAAATTGCAGCCTTCCCAACTGTAAGTGCTTGTGATAAAACTTCATCCACAGCAATGTTTTAGAAGCTTTAATAGCCTCATTTTGGCAAAATGATTAACATTTATCAGGCGGTGCTGCAGCACCCCTACTTCCCGTGGCTATGGACACAGAGGTGGGGGTGTTCGTTTCATTTGGAATATGTTTTTATTTTAATATGTACCACTGTAGCAGTGCACATTGCATTTTAAACAAATAGGATAATGGTTAAATTAGCATTATTAAATTTGACTTTGTTGCATTTAGGGAGGCTCATGTCTCAATTCGCACTCTGAATATGTCACCATCTCAACAGGCAGCTTGAATGACTTTATGTTATGGTATGTCAGGTCAATGTAATAGGGCTGGTTGGCTCTCACTCAAGGTTGAGTGCATGCGAGAGTCTTTGTGCTTGCAGACACCTGCGCCACACTTCTTTTCATGTTTCCCTCTTCTCAGTGCATTCCATCTGGTAGGAATACTACTCCTCCAGTTAGAAGGTGATTTGCACAATACAAGTGGATAAGGGAGAGGAGGATAAGTTAGCTTGAATGAAAGGGGTCTCTCTCATCCTCAGGGGTAAACACATGGCAAAACAACTTTATTTTCTCCACCTGAATGCAGAGACACCCAGGTCTCTACAACATGCTACATTTGTCCAAAGTTAATCTAATAATTTCATTATTTTGAAGCATTTCTGTAAGAAATAAAAAGACTGCCTTTTGAGAAAATATTATTCTAGGCGAGTCTCTGATTGGTCTTTGGTGCCCCGTACAGCATCATTAACTAGATCAGGGAAGGGCAACTCTAGTCCTCGGGGGCTAGATTGGTGTCACAGTTTTGCCCCTGCCCGTGCTAACAAACCTTGACTCCAATAATAAACTAATCATGATCTTCAGTTTAGAATGCAATTAGTTTAATCAGCAGTGTTTGCTAGGGATGGAGAAAAAGTCTGACACCACTCCGGCCCCCATGGACTGGAGTTGCCCATCCCTTAACTAGATTCAACCGTGGGCGGATGGTCAGGGGGCCGGAACATAATTACAAATAATTTGTAGACTGCAAATTGATCACAAGAAGCTCAAACAGATATAACATAAAACATAATCATTTCAAACCTTTCTTACATTTGTTTATGATCACATATGGACAACTACAAATACCTAGGTGTCTGGTTAGACTGTAAACTCTCCTTCCAGACTCACATTAAGCATCTCCAATCCAAAGTTAAATCTAGAATCGGCTTCCTATTTCGCAACAAAGCCTCCTTCACTCATGCTGCCAAACATGCCCTCGTAAAACTGACTATCCTACCTATCCTTGACTTCGGCGATGTCATTTACAAAATAGCCTCCAACACTCTACTCAGCAAATTGGATGTAGTCTATCACAGTGCCATCCGTTTTGTCACCAAAGCCCCATATACTACCCACCACTGTGACCTGTATGCTCTTGTTGGCTGGTCCTCACTACATATTCGTCGCCAAACCCACTGGCTCCAAGCCATCTATAAATCACTGCTAGGCAAATCCCCGCCTTATCTTAGCTCATTGGTCACCATAGCAGCACCCACCCGTAGTCTGCGCTCCAGCAGGTATATCTCACTGGTCATTCCCAAAGCCAACACCTCCTTTGGCCGCCATTCCTTCCAGTTCTCTGCTGCCAATGACTGGAACGAATTGCAAAAATCTCTGAAGCTGGAGACTCTTATCTCCCTCAATAACTTTAAGCATCAGTTGTCAGAGCACCTTACCGATCACTGCACCTGTACACAGCCCATCTGAAATTAGCCCACCCAACTACCTCATCCCTATATTGTTATTTATTTTGCTCTTTTGCACCCCAGTATCTCTATTTGCACATAATCTCTTGCACATCTAGCATTCCAGTGTTAATACTATTGTAATTATTTTGCACTATAGCCTATTTATTGCCTTACCTCCATAACTTGCTACATTTGCACACACTGTATATATATTTTCTGTTGTATTTTTGACTTTATGTTTTTTACCCCATATGTAACTCTGTGTTGTTTTTATTGCACTGCTTTGCTTTATCTTGGCCAGGTCGCAGTTGTAAATGAGAACCTGTTCTCAACTGGCTTACCTGGTTAAATAAAGGTGAAATAAAATAAAAATAAAAAAGAGGTTCCAAAATCCTTCTATGGATTATATCTATGGCCACAACGCAACAAGCTGTTCTATATTTGGGGCACATGCTGCCCAAATTGCAGCCTTCCCAACTGTAAGTGCTTGTGATAAAACTTCATCCACAGCAATGTTTTAGAAGCTTTAATAGCCTCATTTTGGCAAAATGATTAACATTTATCAGACGGTGCTGCAGCACCCCTACTTCCCGTGGCTATGGACACAGAGGTGGGGGTGTTCGTTTCATTTGGAATATGTTTTTATTTTAATATGTACCACTGTAGCAGTGCACATTGCATTTTAAACAAATAGGATAATGGTTAAATTAGCATTATTAAATTTGACTTTGTTGCATTTAGGGAGGCTCATGTCTCAATTCGCACTCTGAATATGTCACAATCTCAACAGGCAGCTTGAATGACTTTATGTTATGGTATGTCAGGTCAATGTAATAGGGCTGGTTGGCTCTCACTCAAGGTTGAGTGCATGCGAGAGTCTTTGTGCTTGCAGACACCTGCGCCACACTTCTTTTCATGTTTCCCTCTTCTCAGTGCATTCCATCTGGTAGGAATACTACTCCTCCAGTTAGAAGGTGATTTGCACAATACAAGTGGATAAGGGAGAGGAGGATAAGTTAGCTTGAATGAAAGGGGTCTCTCTCATCCTCAGGGGTGAACTCATGGCAAAACAACTTTATTTTCTCCACCTGAATGCAGAGACACCCAGGTCTTTACAACATGCTACATTTGTCCAAAGTTAATCTAATAATTACATTATTTTGAAGCATTTCTGTAAGAAATAAAAAGACTGCCTTTTGAGAAAATATTATTCTAGGCAAGTCTCTGATTGGTCTTTGGTGCCCCGTACAGCATCATTAACTAGATCAGGGAAGGGCAACTCTAGTCCTCGGGGGCCTGATTGGTGTCACAGTTTTGCCCCAGCCCGTGCTAACACACCTTGACTCCAATAGTAAACTAATCATGATCTTCAGTTTAGAATGCAATTAGTTTAAATCAGCAGTGTTTGCTAGGGATGGAGAAAAAGTCTGACACCACTCCGGCCCCCATGGACTGGAGTTGCCCATCCCTTAACTAGATTCAACCGTGGGCGGATGGTCAGGGGGCAGGAACATAATTACAAATAATTTGTAGACTGCAAATTGATCACAAGAAGCTCAAACAGATATAACATAAAACAATCATTTCAAACCTTTCTTACATTTGTTTATGATCACATATGGACAACTACAAATACCTAGGTGTCTGGTTAGACTGTAAACTCTCCTTCCAGACTCACATTAAGCATCTCCAATCCAAAGTTAAATCTAGAATCGGCTTCCTATTTCGCACAAAGCCTCCTTCACTCATGCTGCCAAATAAAACTGACTATCCTACCGATCCTTGACTTCGGCGATGTCATTTACAAAATAGCCTCCAACACTCTACTCAGTGTCGTATATGAAGATTATGACGTTGTTAATGTTTTTAAGTGGAACCGGAGAGGACGTTTATTTTAGTGTCAGAGGGAATGGTTTTAATGTGACACCCCGGATAGGACAGAGAAGTCTGTGTGTTGTAGACAGGGGATTGGACAGTAGAGGGAGCCACCCCTATCTTGGGAAGATTATATATACTGGGTAAAAAGCGAAGAAGAGGTTAGAGCGACCATTGCAATCTGGGACGTCGCTCTCCGGGTGGGCATGACACCTGTAAAACTTATGCTGAAAGCTTGTGATATGAATAAACTTATGATCAAGGTTCAGTATGAGCGGACTCCTTTGTTTATCAGCAATAATTGCCAGCATTTACTCGATACTACATCAGCAAATTGGATGTAATCTATCACAGTGCCATCCGTTTTGTCACCAAAGCCCCATATACTACCCACCACTGTGACCTGTATGCTCTTGTTGGCTGGTCCTCACTACATATTCGTCGCCAAACCCACTGGCTCCAGGTCATCTATAAATCACTGCTAGGCAAATCCCCACCTTATCTTAGCTCATTGGTCACCATAGCAACACCCACACGTAGTATGCGCTCCAGCAGGTATATCTCACTGGTCATCCCCAAAGCCAACACCTCCTTTGGCCGCCATTCCTTCCAGTTCTCTGCTGCCAATGACTGGAACGAACTGCAAACATTTCTAAAGCTGGAGACTCTTATCTCCCTCACTAACTTTAAGCATCAGTTGTCAGAGCACCTTACCGATCACTGCACCTGTACACAGCCCATCTGAAATTAGCCCACCCAACTACCTCATCCCCATTTTGTTATTTATTTTTGCTCATTTGCACCCCTCTATTTGCACATCATCTCTTGCACATCTATCATTCCAGTGTTAATACTAAATTGTAATTATTTTGCACTATGGCCTATTTATTGCCTTACCTCCATAACTTGCTACATTTGCACACATTGTATATATATTTTCTGTTTTATTTTTGACTTTGTTTTGTTTACCCCATATGTAACTCTGTGTTGTTGTTTTTAATCGCACTGCTTTGCTTTATCTTGGCCAGGTCGCAGTTGTAAATGAGAACTTGTTCTCAACTGGCTTACCTGGTTAAATAAAGGTGAAATAAAAAATTCAATAAACATACCACTCTATTATGTGTAGGAATACTTTGGAACAGATTTCCACAATTAAAATCACTTAGAGCTGATTTGCTGTTGTTTTTAGTCATGTCCAACAATACAAAAATAAAACTGTTGGGGCCAAATAAAAATCAGGCCGCCAGTTGGGGATACCCTGCCCTAGAGGCTCAATTCAATAAACTAAGTTACAACTTTGAACAAGAGTTTCCAGTAAATCACTGTCTCAGGCATTACTATCATTAAACTTTTTTGAAAGAATAACAGGCCTTCATTACAGGGAAAGTACTCCAGAGTGTTATTTATGTAAATGAATCACATTAAATCATATAAAGAAAAAAAAATCTCCACCATCCTCTGTTGCAATGAGTCTTTTACAATGTGAATTTGGCAGAATCTTTTTGTGCAATTTACCTCAAGTCTCTGATTGAGATGAGGTAAACTTCCCGCTGCCTTCACTCTACCATTCCTGAACGGTCTTGTCCCACACCAACTGTCCATGTGGCTCCTTTGCCCCTTCAGGAAGAAGTGCCAGATAGGTAGGAGTCTGTGCTCCTTCCTCTGGGCTCTTGGGGGCCTTTGAGCCTGCCATGTCAGTGCGGACCCAGCCAGGGCAGCAGGCGTTGGGCAGGATTCCATCAGCTGCCCGGGTTTTAGTCAGAATATGAGCCTGAATCCTGGACAGCACAGTCACTCCAATCTAAACAGAGGTGAAAGAAACAGTATGATAAATCTGCCATTTGTTCACCTGTTTCAAGAAGCTAGGCGTATGTCGCAAGTCACTACTTCACAGGAGAGGCATTTGAAATGCATATATATTTTTTAAATCAAAATGCGTTTTTGTTTTTATGCCTTTTTGGAACATGTGAACTTTCATGTGCCTTAATAAGAAACTTGTATGCCAGCTGTAAATACGAAGACAATTGTTAAAATTACGAGCCTAGTTGGTTTAGCCACAGAAAAAGACAGGAACCTTCCCGCTAGCCATGATTGGCTGAGATAATGGATAGGCTGGACATGCCGAGAGATGAGTTCGGATTGGTCTGCCATGTAGCACGCTTCTGTCTATAACATGAGCTTCTCAGTATGTGTAGATAATCCTTGCTACCGTGGCTTTTTGAAAGATAAACGTTAGCCATGGATACCTGCAAAAGTGTTGCTACTGCACTCAACAACGTCGCTGCCCAGAATTTAGCAGGCGCTAACGACAAAGATCAGTGAGAAAAAGTTGTGATGGACTACTTTTCTGCACAAGGCCAGTGTGAACCGGAGTGACTTAACACAACAACGGACCAAACAAGCTGTAGCTAGCTACAAACCAAACGGAAAAGACACGCTGCCGTGAAGCGTTCATCCATGTATACGGGTAAGAGTCTAGCTACATTTTCACATATTTAACGTTTCTAATTTTGTCAGAAAGTCGTTTTTCATTGCAAGTTAAAGCATACTGTTAACTAGCTAGCAAATGTTAACTTGCTTGCTCACTAGCTAACGTTAAGTGTATGATCTGTGTAGTAATATTATTTGTATCTCAGAAAGCTATTTGCATTGCTAGTTATAGCCTAATGTTAGCTAGCTAGCTAACATTGAACCTAGTTGGTTAGCTTTAGCTACCTGCAGATTCATACTCCAGTATTTAATGCATAGTGGCTAGCTATGACAATCCGTCTATTGTAGCTATGGGTTGGGATTATGGTTCATTGTTTAGCTAGCTACATGTCGAAACAAAAGACTCCACTTCATAAGAGAATGATTACATGACCCATCAAGTTAGCCAGGTGTGTCTGGGGGGTGATTACGGCCAACTATTGTATTTCATGAACATGTACACATAAAGTGCATTTTTACCTGGAGTTTTCCCCTTATACTAGTGTAACCGGTGTGAAATGGCTAGCTAATTAGCGGTGCGCACTAGTAGCGTTTCAATCGGTGACGTCACTCACTCTGAGACCTTGAAGTAGTTGTTTCCCTTGCTCTGCAAGGGCCGCGACTTTTGTGGAGCGACGGGTAACGGTATTTCGAGGGTGACTGTTATCGATGTGTGCAGAGGGTCCCTGGTTCAAGCCCAGGTAGGGGCGAGGAGAGGGACGGAAGCAACACTGTTATACTAGGCTACTACTTTCACCACTTTTAGTCTCGAAATCTTTGGTTGTTTACTACACTACCTTACTCACTTTGTTTAGCACATGGCCTCACATATGAATCCTTAAAGAGATGGGTGGGGCTAAAGCTTAAGAGGGTGTGAACGATGCAGAACAGGTTTAGACAAAGAGGAGCTATCCAGTAGGAGTACCAAAACATTCAAGGCTCATTTTCTTAAAAGTGGGGTTACAAGTTTATCAAATTTCAAAGCAGAATTACTTTCCCATTGTTCCTCAACTACAGTGTATGATATACCATTTTGTAGCTCTGAGTCGCTACTTTTATCCAATGTAAAATAAAAAAACACAAATTTCAAATGTTGCTACATAAGACCAAATCGAGGCAGTTGGTCACATTTGCCCTTTCCCCTTAATAGTTGTGTGGACAGACAGAACCCTACCTTTGTTGTGCCATAGGCTGTGTTTGGCCACCCATTGGCCTGATGGTTTCCCTGCTGAGCGGCAATAACAAACTCCCCCATCAGCAAGCACAGCTCCTCCTCAGAGAGCTCAGTATCACGGAACCTTCAAGACATAACAGAAAAAAAGACCTTGTAATACAGTGGTTTATGACTGCATGTGATGATCACAGTAATGGTTTAATTTGAAAATGTTGTGTATGATCTGTAGTAGCATTTGTGTGGACAAAAATTGCAACTGACATAATAAACTGATTTGATTTTCAAATGTTGCTGTTGTGGCCTAAAGTACAATGTTCTTCATATCTGCTAATGCAACAGCTGCTATTGAAGGGATGAATCTGGCTTTCATTCAAGTTGGTCAGGTTTGCGGCTAGACGGATGTATAAAGATAGTGTATATTTCTCCCCCAATAGATTACAATTCAGAATGAAGTTAAGCATGAATGGGGCTTTCAATACAGAATGAAGGTCATACTTGGCTTGTAGTTGAGGGCTGCATGTATCAAGAGCCTTCTTGCTAACAAAGCTGGAGACATTCACCACTCTGGCATTTGGTCTGAGGAGGGGTAGGAGAACATGGCACACCCACATCCAGCGTGCCCCAAAAGTTGGTGCGCATGGTCACCTCAGCCTGTTCTCCAAAAGGCTCAGTTGCATCATCTAGGGAAAAAATGTGATGATCAATTATTGCTTTCTACAACAAGAGAGAGGGGGAGAGAGTGGGGGAGGGGGCCTATGTCAATATAGGTCACCCTCACCCATCATATCTTCAGAGCATAATTTTCTAATGCAATCACACTGCTACATAGGATCATAACTCATGTTACACAAAAGTTGCAATCAACTAGCCCTACTATCATTGCTAGGCAGTTTAAATTGAACAGCTGATTGTTGCTAAACATGGCACAAGATCAACCCACAAACCTCTCACTATCTGGCTACAGTGATGGAGTTATTATACACTGGCTCAGGCGAAAGCGGGTAGGGAGGAGCACACTTCTCAAATTGAACAGTAATCTGCGCCACTGTCACTTTGTCAACAAGGCAGCATGGTGCATCACCCAGAAACATACATCTCTTTTCCATAAAATAAATGTTTGAATTTTCGAACTACTTTTAATTGGGAAGGCAGATAAATCGTCTTTATCAAAAGCAATCACTTTTGCATTGTGGTATCTAAGGAATTTATGACTTTGCTAATGGTTGCAAATGGTTTTAGAGGATGTTGACTTAGCTTAAGGGGAGCATCTGGAGAGTAGTTCTATAGGGGCACCCTAAAGCAGAGGAAGTCTATTAGGTGGAGTCCTGGGATTGGTCTGTAGGGGTAAACACCCATATTATGTTACATAGGGCATAGGATAAATACCACGGTTAAAACAGAGGATGGGGAGAATAACATATTACAGATTGGAGCCGGTTATTCTCCAGATATCGGCAGATATCTGTAAATTGACGCTGGAATACTTTGATACAATAAACCTTTATAATCAAAGTACAGTGTCAGCGGAATTCTTGTTCTCACAGCATCTCAGCATAGTTTTCTCGACACCACATAATGGCGACGAGGTATTGGTCGTGTTGCGTCTTTTCTCAGCGTTCCATTCATGGGCGCCGAGCTGACTCTAGCTCCAGAGTCTGGCAGATAAGGGTGAGTTTTTTCACTACTTTGGGCACTGGTTAGTTCGTGTGTCTGTGTGTGTGCGTTGAATGAATGCACCGTTAAGAACTTGCGTGTGTGCTTTGCTGTTATTTGCTGTGGGATAAGAGTCCGTTCTAAATTTCTAAATTTGTTTGCGCTGGTAACAACGCAAACAGGGGGGAGTGTCTATAGGGATATTTTGCTTGAATAAAATTCAAAAAGAATACAATGAAGGAAAGGCCAGGAACTAAGGAAAATGTATACAAATTAGGACCATTGCGAATCTATGGAAAGCCCTCTCAGGAGGCGATCATTAGGATGGGCCGAAAATCCTAAAAGCACATTAGGTGGGTTTAGGTCAGTCCCGGGGACTGTGGGTTGTGGTATATACATTCGATTGCAAGTTACCACTCAACTTATAGTTGACGAAGTATATGCTTGATGTAACCGCTCATTGAATTTCCGCGAACTCGAGGTAGCATAAATTTAGGAACAAAGGAAAAAAATGGCGCGATGGTAGTAGCATGCTTAGAGGTCCGTAGGAACGGAAATAAGCCTCTTAAACTGTATGTGTGTGTGTGTGTAGAAGAGAGTAGGATTTGTGTTCGGTGTTTTGTGTTGGTTTGTGAGCTCTGTTAAGTGTTACTGTTTGTCTATGAGGGGAAAGAGAGGAAGTACAGCGGGACTGTCTACTTTCTGTTGTTTAGACTTGGAGAGAGCTGCTTGAGAGCTCCCTCCACTCTGAAATCGCATTGGTGAATGAACTACGCATGCGTGTGATTTTATGAGTTTAGAGTTACGTAGAGCAAATGTGCCACTCCTCTGCATGCACTGAGCTGCTGGGAGACGTATACTCAGAGCAGACAGAGAGGGGGAGATTTAGACACTAATAGAGTGTTCTGTTTGTTAAATCGGCTGTTGCTTAACGATGAAACTATTTGTTGAGATCTATTGAATTGATAAATGAGAGATATGTTGACGGATTTAAAAAAAGAATAATAAAAAAAAGGTTATTGAGCTATTTATACTATTCCTGAGTTAAGTTGTTTGCTTATTTCTTAGAGTGAATGTGAACAGAGGAATATTGAATGGTTGAAATACCCAGTGAGTGCATAAAATACTAAATTATTGTCTGTTCTTTGTTCTTCTGTGATATGAGAGACGATAAAAAGGAGGAGAGAGAGAGGAAGTGCTGACGAGTGCATCATGCGACAGAGTGTGCTGCAACGGATCAAGTCAAATCAAGGCTAGTACTGTTCTATTCACAAAACTTACCTTCCATTAGAGGATATTTTGGGTGCCTAGCATATTTGATGTTATGACAATTTGACAAGGACTTGGCAACAGACTGATCAATTGATGTAATTAAGAATTGCATTTTGGAGTTTTTGTGCATGAGTGGGTTTGATTAGAGTTGAGGGGGAAATCGAGCACTGACATTATTCTGTAAAATTAAGGTAATTGGGTGCTTATTAAGCAATGGGTTTGTGAGTGGTAGTGTTGCTGGATTAGAAGTCTTTATTTTTTGGATTGCTCTAAGGTGACTACTTTCATTTACTTTCCTGATCGGATGTGGTAAGATTGCCACTAATCAATAATTTGGTAAAATAAAATAAAATAAATTGATGAATAAATTAATTGATTAATAATTAATTTGGGGAAGAAAAAAAAGAGGGAACAATAGGCTACATAGTCTAAAATAATGAAATAATTAACAATAAAGGAATATAAAAGAGTTGTTACAAGGGGGAAAAAGGACATCAAAACTATGAAAGTAATTACTCCTGTTGATGTAGTAGAAAATAGTAATCCTTTAGTTAATGGTGTTGCAAGGTTATCTGGGAAAGGGAATAAACGTTGGCCTGACATTGAACAACCATGGCCAGTGGAAGGGACTCTTAAACCAGACGTCATCAACATGATGAAAGTGATTGAATGATAGAGAGAGGAGAAGCAGAAACTACCATAAAGATGAATCAAAAGTAGGAAGAAAATGTCTGGAAACTAAGGACGGAGTGAGGTTCAGGAAGATGGAACTTGAAGATGATGATGATGATGATCAGAGCGATTGAGAAGAGATCATGGGTGGATATGACTCTGTGATCAGAAGAAAGTTGGCAAGAGAGGAAAGAAGGGGTGATGGAAGTTGAAGGAAGAAGAAGGATACTAGAGATTCGATCTCTGATGAAAGTGAAGATGGAGAAAGCGATGAAGATTTGGAGATGAAAGGTGCTTTATGTTCAAGAGGATTTTATCCTACAATGATTAGCACAGAAGAAATAGAAAGAGATATAGACTGATGCGTATCATGCCTGGATAAGGGGAATAATTTAGAAGAAGTAAGAACTGGAAGAACAACTCAAGAAGCTGAAGATACAGAAGAGAAGAAAAAACTGCTGAGAAAAGGATCCCAAGAATTGGAGAAGAATAATACATTGAGGAAAGGAAAGAGAGCACAAGTAAGAAGATGATGCAAGATGATATTTCGAGGACAGAACCTAGAATATAAGCCTTTGAAGAATACCGATATGTCAGATATACTTGAGAAGCTGTCTACTCTTCAAGATGGAGCATATCCTTGGATTTCAAAATTGGAAGAAATTATGGTGGGAACATAGTCTGCCATAGGAGACATTAAGAGACTTTTGGCTAATCTCCTTGGGATTCCAGATATGGAAGAAATATTTCAGAGAGCGAGACTTAATAGATATGTGGGGACTGAAGTGAATGACCCTGAATTGTTGGCTGCAAGTAGAAATCGGCTGTGGAGAGCACTGAAAGATAAGTTTCCAACAAATGTGCATTCTGACAACATTCTGATTGACACACTAGGTCAACAAGAAAATCTGAGAGCCTATGTGTCAAGAGTTCATCAAGTGTGGAGAAATATTATTGGAAATGATCCAGATGTGAGTCAAATTGAGAAGTCAATTTTGAGAGCTAAATTGCAGATGGGACTGCCCTCACAAGTAAGGAGCAAACTGGCAGAGGTTGTTGGACTTGGAAGCATGACAAAAGGTGTCTATGGAGATTATATAGCCCATCAAGTGGATCTGTACAGGAAGAAGGAACACAACTAGAAAGAACAGGACCAAGAAACTCTCAGAAAACGTAATGAAATACAACTGGGGGAGAATAAGAAGGAGAAGAAAAGCTTTGGTTATGAAGAATCAGTGTGCACCAAATCAACAATCACTGCTACAGCTTCAACTGAACAAGGTCAAATGCAATTGTACCAGCCACAACTAGTGGTACAAGTTGTTTCATATTCATAGCCAGTTTCTGGAAAGACACAGAATTGGAGAGGAAGAGGACGAGAAGGCTTAGGAAGAGCAAGGATTCTAGGGGTGCCTAGAAGATCCGAAAGGGGGGTGTCAGCTGGTAGCACCAGTTAAGGGGAAAAAGATCCAACAATTGAGGTGAAAATAAACAACTGACCATTGGAAGTGATGATGGATAGCGGAACGGCTTTTATCTGTGTTCAGCCTGAAGAGGTTACACATCTCACTATGTCAAATCAACTAATTAGGATAGGGATTTGAGGGAGTGAAACAGTTGATTACTCTTAAGGAACCAATTGAGCTCTGCTATGAAAATTACAATACCTATACTGGTATCAGAACATAAACCTATTGCATTGTTGGGAAGAGATGCATTGTGGAAGTTGAATTGTACAATAAGATGTACACCAGACGGCTGTCTGGTAGAAGTGCCAAAGGAAAAGGTTTACCAATTGTTAATGATGACAGAGATGGATTAATCTATAGTATTCTGGATTGGAAATCTCAGTGAAGATTTTTTGAAGCAGGCTAAGATGTGGAAGAAATTTAAGGAAGAATATGCCAGATGTGAGGCTTCTGGAATATCCATTTCAACTCAGCGGAAGTATTTCAAGAATGCTGCCTGATTGAACTCAGAGGAATGGTTGAGTCATCAACTAAAGAAAGTTCAACTCAGCTTATGTTGAATAATTTAGGACCACAAGGAGCAGCTATGAAGATAAACATAGATGATTATCTGGATAAAGAATTGGAGATTGAGAAGAGTGTGCAACATGTAACCTAGTTGGTTTCTGAAGGCTATGAGCAGAAGTAAATAGGAGAAATGAAGACAGAAGCAGAGAAAGCTGTTTTTGTACTGATGGAAGAGAATTGGGGGATTTGGAGGAGTGAAGATCAGCGATTTCTGAAAATGATGATTTTGGCTCAAGAACAAGGAGAGTCTAAGCTGTATGGATGACACATGAATATATTTGAAGTGTGAAGGAATTGAGAATCTATGAAAGAGGAGATGTTGAAAAAGTTCAAGAATGTTTGTGATATCAAAGTAGTACTGATATTGGATATGTGAAATCAGCCCAATTGAGGTGAAAGTTGAACTTCGACGAGGAGGCAGACCTCCTTGGAAGAATCAGTATCCATTGAAAGATGAAGCAATCCAAGGGATTGAACCGGGAACTGAAGGACTTTCAAAAGCAGGTGTTTTGAAGGCAAGAAAAAATCCTTAGAGTAGCAATCAATTGTTGTCTTGGGAGAAACCATGAGGGGTTGATAGTAGCGCCTCTGGACCTATTAGGTCTGATGATTTAGGAAGCTAGGGGTTAGCTAATGTTGCAAGGGGGGAGATTAGGAGAAAGATTATAAAGGAGTAGGGTTTTTTGGGAACCATATTTGCTTGAATAGATTGACTATGTCATAGGCAGGTGGACAATCTGTCTGAAAAATTATGTTTACAGGGGGTGACTGTTATTCTTGGTTACATTCCTACACCAAGAGGGGAATAAGATGTCAAACTAAGCTAAAGGATGCTCAATCGTTTGCCAAGTTTTTGTGTAAAGAAGTCATAAGCAGGTGGGGACTTCCGGATCACATATCCTAAAATTAGTGGGAAAGGAATTTGTGGATAAATCAGTGAAATGTTCTTTGAAAAAATTAGAGGGAAAGGAATTTGTGGATAAATCAGTGAAATGGTTTTTGAAAAGTTAGGAGAAAAGTCAGACTAAAAAGTTATGAAAACTAGGGTTGAAGAAACTCTAGGACAGTCAGCTCAGCTTCAATGTTAGTAAGAGAGAGAGAACAGTGGTGAGGGAAATGTAGAGTTAAGTGGAGAGATAATTTTGGAGAAGAAGTGTTGTTATGAGGATAAGAAGTAGAAGCTGTTTCACCTAGTGAAAGGAAGTATACAGTGGGGAAAAAAGTATTTAGTCAGCCACCAATTGTGCAAGTTCTCCCACTTAAAAAGATGAGAGAGGCCTGTAATTTTCATCATAGGTACACGTCAACTATGACAGACAAAATGAGATTTTTTTTCTCCAGAAAATCACATTGTAGGATTTTTTATGGATTTAATTGCAAATTATGGTGGAAAATAAGTATTTGGTCAATAACAAAAGTTTCTCAATACTTTGTTATATACCCTTTGTTGGCAATGACACAGGTCAAACGTTTTCTGTAAGTCTTCACAAGGTTTTCACACACTGTTGCTGGTATTTTGGCCCATTCCTCCATGCAGATCTCCTCTAGAGCAGTGATGTTTTGGGGCTGTCGCTGGGCAACACGGACTTTCAACTCCCTCCAAAGATTTTCTATGGGGTTGAGATCTGGAGACTGGCTAGGCCACTCCAGGACCTTGAAATGCTTCTTACGAAGCCACTCCTTCGTTGCCCGGGCGGTGTGTTTGGGATCATTGTCATGCTGAAAGACCCAGCCACGTTTCATCTTCAATGCCCTTGCTGATGGAAGGAGGTTTTCACTCAAAATCTCACGATACATGGCCCCATTCATTCTTTCCTTTACACGGATCAGTCGTCCTGGTCACTTTGCAGAAAAACAGCCCCAAAGCATGATGTTTCCACCCCCATGCTTCACAGTAGGTATGGTGTTCTTTGGATGCAACTCAGCATTATTTGTCCTCCAAACACGACGAGTTGAGTTTTTACCAAAAAGTTATATTTTGGTTTCATCTGACCATATGACATTCTCCCAATCCTCTTCTGGATCATCCAAATGCACTCTAGCAAACTTCAGACGGGCCTGGACACGTACTGGCTTAAGCAGGGGGACACGTCTGGCACTGCAGGATTTGAGTCCCTGGCGGCGTAGTGTGGTACTGATGGTAGGCTTTGTTACTTTGGTCCCAGCTCTCTGCAGGTCATTCACTAGGTCCCCCCGTGTGGTTCTGGGATTTTTGCTCACCGTTCTTGTGATCATTTTGACCCCACGGGGTGAGATCTTGCGTGGAGCCCAAGATCGAGGGAGATTACCAGTGGTCTTGTATGTCTTCCATTTCCTAATAATTGCTCCCACAGTTGATTTCTTCAAACCAAGCTGCTTACCTATTGCAGATTCAGTCTTCCCAGCCTGGTGCAGGTCTACAATTTTGTTTCTGGTGTCCTTTGACAACTCTTTGGTCTTGGCCATAGTGGAGTTTGGAGTGTGACTGTTTGAGGTTGTGGACAGGTGTCTTTTATACTGATAACAAGTTCAAACAGGTGCCATTAATACAGGTAACGAGTGAAGGACAGAGGAGCCTCTTAACGAAGAAGTTACAGGTCTGTGAGAGCCAGAAATCTTGCTTGTTTGTAGGTGACCAAATACTTATTTTCCACCATAATTTGCAAATAAATTCATAAAAAATCCTACAATGTGATTTTCTGGATTTTTTTCCCTCAATTTGTCTGTCATAGTTGACGTGTACCTATGATGAAAATTACAGGCCTCTCTCATCTTTTTAAGTGGGAGAACTTGCACAATTGGTGGCTGACTAAATACTTTTTTTCCCCACTGTATGCACTAACTGTAAGTCGCTCGAGCGTCTGCTAAATGACTAAAATGTAAATGTAAAATGAGTCCTATCTATCTCTGTGTATGAAACCAATCGGTATTTTAAGCAAAGCGCTTAACTGTGCCAGCCAGCTCTTAATTTCTATTCAGTTGGACTCGCCATAAATTCAGCATCTGAACTTTGTGCAAGTAACCTAACCTCTCCCATTTTAGATAAGTATAATCATATGATATGACCTCTGCCTCACATTTTTTCATATGTGGGTGTCTGATCAAAGATTACACAACATCTGTCAGAGTGACAGTGCACATTCCTTTGTTTGCAAAAGTAGCCAATAAGGCTAGACTTTCCTCTAGATCAGCTTCCTCTACACCCAGATCAGCGTACACGTCAGCCTAGTACAACCACAGCGCAGTTCATTACATTATTTAAACCGAAGTTGGGCTAAATTAACTAATTCCTTTACAGAAAGAAAGATTTGGAGAGCAAAGGAAATGTCAAAAAAAGTGGCAGTAGTTACCGGTGCCAATAAAGGCATAGGACTTGCGATTGTGAGGGAGCTTTGCAAGGCAAAATTTTCCGGGGATGTTATTCTTACTGCTCGAAATGAGAAACTTGGAAATGAGGCAGTGAAGATGCTGAAGTCCGAAGGATTTGAAGTTGCTTACCACCACCTTGATATCTGCGACCAGGGCAGCGCCAAGCAACTGAGTAATTTTCTGCAGAAGAGTTATGGGGGTTTGGATGTGCTCATTAACAACGCTGGAATGGCCTTTAAAAGTTCCGTACGGTAGCCTATTCTACTATTTTGGCGTCACTTGTCATGCAATTGTTACTGTTTTAGCCGATTGTAACATTGAGGGGTTTCGTGTAGGCGTGTTTTGCACCGACTGGAAGTGGATTGCGTTCGATTTGGAACCGGGCTGCCTCCCGGGCATGAGCCAGGTGCCCGCTCTGTCCGACCGCGAAGTCTGCTCAAAACAGAAGTGACTTCATTAAGCACGTGTAGTAATTAATAGGATTCTATGTTTTCGCATGCAAAAGTGATTGCTTTTGATAAAGACGATTTATCTGCCTTCCCAATTAAAACTAGTTAGAAAATTCAAACATGTATTTTATGGAAAAGAGATGTATGTTTCTGGATGATGCACCATGCTGCCTTGTTGACAAAGTGACAGTGGCGCAGATTACTGTTCAATTTGAGAAGTGTGCTCCTCCCTACCCGCTTTCGCCTGGGCCAGTGTATAATAACTCCATCACTGTAGCCAGATAGTGAGAGGTTTGTGGGTTGATCTTGTGCCATGTTTAGCAACAATCAGCTGTTCAATTTAAACTGCCTAGCAATGATAGTAGGGCTAGTTGATTGCAACTTTTGTGTAACATGAGTTATGATCCTATGTAGCAGTGTGATTGCATTAGAAAATTATGCTCTGAAAATATGATGAGTGAGGGTGACCTATATTGACATAGCCCCCCTCCCCCACTCTCTCTCTCTTCTTGTAGAAAGCAATAATTGATCATCACATTTTTTCCCTAGATGATGCAACTGAGCCTTTTGGAGAACAGGCTGAGGTGACCATGCGCACCAACTTTTGGGGCACGCTGTGGGTGTGCCATGCTCTCCTACCCCTCCTCAGACCAAATGCCAGAGTGGTGAATGTCTCCAGCTTTGTTAGCAAGAAGGCTCTTGATACATGCAGCCCTCAACTACAAGCCAAGTATGACCTTCATTCTGTATTGAAAGCCCCATTCATGCTTAACTTCATTCTGAATTGTAATCTATTGGGGGAGAAATATACACTATCATTATACATCCGTCTAGCCGCAAACCTGACCAACTTGAATGAAAGCCAGATTCATCCCTTCAATAGCAGCTGTTGCATTAGCAGATATGAAGAACATTGTACTTTAGGCCACAACAGCAACATTTGAAAATCAAATCAGTTTATTATGTCAGTTGCAATTTTTGTCCACACAAATGCTACTACAGATCATACACAACATTTTCAAATTAAACCATTACTGTGATCATCACATGCAGTCATAAACCACTGTATTACAAGGTCTTTTTTCTGTTATGTCTTGAAGGTTCCGTGATACTGAGCTCTCTGAGGAGGAGCTGTGCTTGCTGATGGGGGAGTTTGTTATTGCCGCTCAGCAGGGAAACCATCAGGCCAATGGGTGGCCAAACACAGCCTATGGCACAACAAAGGTAGGGTTCTGTCTGTCCACACAACTATTAAGGGGAAAGGGCAAATGTGACCAACTGCCTCGATTTGGTCTTATGTAGCAACATTTGAAATGTGTGTTTTTTTATTTTACATTGGATAAAAGTAGCGACTCAGAGCTACAAAATGGTATATCATACACTGTAGTTGAGGAACAATGGGAAAGTAATTCTGCTTTGAAAGTTGATAAACTTGTAACCCCACTTTTAAGAAAATGAGCCTTGAATGTTTTGGTACTCCTACTGGATAGCTCCTCTTTGTCTAAACCTGTTCTGCATCGTTCACACTCTCTTAAACTTTAGCCCCACCCATCTCTTTAAGGATTTATATGTGAGGCCATGTGCTAAACAAAGTGAGTAAGGTAGTGTAGTAAACAACCAAAGATTTCGAGACTAAAAGTGGTGAAAGTAGTAGCCTAGTATAAGGGGATAACTCCAGGTAAAAATGCACTTTATCTAGTCCTTGGCATATATCCTAATCTGACTTTGAAAGTGCCCAGATAAAAATATTGTATAAATATTATTAGATGATGCTTACCCAGACACTTGTCTAAATTGATGAGTCATGTGAAAGAAATGCTATAACTACCCCCCCCCCCCCCCCAGCCACATCTAGCTAAGTGGATGGCTCACTATTGTCTAGACATCTACTCATGTGCATGAAATACAATAGATGGCTGTAATCACCCCCCAGACACACCTGGCTAACTTGATGGGTCATGTAATCATTCTCTTATGAAGTGGAGTCTTTTGTTTCGACATGTAGCTAGCTAAACAATGAACCATAATCCCAACCCATAGCTACAGTAGACTGATTGTCATAGCTAGCCACTATGCATTAAATACTGGAGTATGAATCTGCAGGTAGCTAAAGCTAACCAACCTAGCAATGCAAATAGCTTTCTGAGATACAAATAATATTACTACACAGATCATACACTTAACGTTAGCTAGTGAGCAAGCAAGTTAACATTTGCTAGCTAGTTAACAGTATGCTTTAACTTGCAATGAAAATCGACTTTCTGACAAAATTAGAAACGTTAAATATGTGAAAATGTAGCTAGACTCTTACCCGTATACATGGATGAACGCTTCACGGCAGCGTGTCTTTTCCGTTTGGTTTGTAGCTAGCTACAGCTTGTTTGGTCCGTTGTTGTGTTAAGTCACTCCAGTTCACACTGACCTTGTGCAGAAAAGTAGTCCATCACAACTATTTCCCACTGATCTTTGTTGTTAGCACCTGCTAAATTCTGGGCAGCGACGTTGTTGAGAGCAGTAGCAACACTTTTGCAGGTATCCATGGCTAACGTTATATCTTTCAAAAAAGCTGCGGTATCAAGGATTATCTACACATACTGAGAAACTCATTTTATAGACAGAAGCGTGCTACATGGCAGACCAATCCGAACTCATCTTGCGGCATGTCCAGCCCATCCATTATCTCAGCCAATCATGGCTAGCGGGAAGGTTCCTGTCTTTTTCTGTGGCTAAACCAACTAGGCTCGTAATTTTAACAATTGTCTTCGTATTTACAGCTGGCATACAAGTTTCTTATTAAGGCACATGAAAGTTCACATGTTCCAAAAAGGCATAAAAACAAAAACGCATTTTGATTTAAAAAAAATAAGTATTAATTTCAAATGCCTCTCCTGTGAAGTAGTGACTTGCGACATACGCCTAGCTTTTTGAAACAGGTGAACAAATGGCAGATTTATCATACTGTTTTTTTCACCTCTGTTTAGATTGGAGTGACTGTGCTGTCCAGGATTCAGGCTCATATTCTGACTAAAACCCGGGCAGCTGATGGAATCCTGCTCAACGCCTGCTGCCCTGGCTGGGTCCGCACTGACATGGCAGGCTCAAAGGCCCCCAAGAGCCCAGAGGAAGGAGCACAGACTCCTACCTATCTGGCACTTCTTCCTGAAGGGGCAAAGGAGCCACATGGACAGTTGGTGTGGGACAAGACCGTTCAGGAATGGTAGAGTGAAGGCAGCAGGAAGTTTACCTCATCTCAATCAGAGATTCTGCCAAATTCACATTGTAAAAGACTCATTGCAACAGAGGATGGTGGAGATATCATCTTTGCTTTTTTTCTTTATATGATTTAATGTGATTCATTTACATAAATAACACTCTAGAGTACTTTCCCTGTAATGAAGGCCTGTTATTCTTTCAAAAAAGTTTAATGATGTAAAGAAATAAAATAGTTTATAGTAATGCCTGAGACAGTGATTTACTGGAAACTCTTGTTCAAAGTTGTATCTTAGTTTATTGAATTGAGCCTCTAGGGCAGGGTATCCCCAACTGGTGGCCTGGTTTTTATTTGGCCCCAACAGTTTTATTTTTTATTGTTGGACATGACTAAAAACACCAGCAAATCAGCTCTAAGTGATTTTAATTGTGGAAATCTGTTCCAAAGTATTCCTACACATAATAGAGTGGTGTGTTTTATTTTATTTCACCTTTATTTAACCAGGTAAGCCAGTTGAGAACAAGTTCTCATTTACAACTGCGACCGGGCCAAGATAAAGCAAAGCAGTGCGATTTAAAAACAACAACACAGAGTTACATATGAGGTAAACAAAACAAAGTCAAAAATACAACAGAAAATATATATACAGTGTGTGCAAATGTAGGAAGTTATGGAGGTAAGGCAATAAATAGGCCATAGTGCAAAATAATTACAATTTAGTATTAACACTTGAATGATAGATGTGCAAGAGATGATGTGCAAATAGAGACACTGGGGTGCAAATGAGCAATATAAATAACAAAATGGGGATGAGGTAGTTGGGTGGGCTAATTACAGATGGGCTGTGTACAGGTGCAGTGATCGGTAAGGTGCTCTGACAACTGATGCTTAAAGTTAGTGAGGGAGATAAGAGTCTCCAGCTTCAGAGATTTTTGCAGTTCGTTCCAGTCATTGGCAGCAGAGAACTGGAAGGAATGGCGGCCAAAGGAGGTGTTGGCTTTGGGGATGACCAGTGAGATATACCTGCTGGAGTGCATACTACGGGTGGGTGTTGCTATGGTGACCAATGAGCTAAGATAAGGCGGGGATTTGCCTAGCAGTGATTTATAGATGACCTGGAGCCAGTGGGTTTGGCAACGAATATGTAGTGAGGACCAGCCAACAAGAGCGTACAGGTCACAGTGGTAGGTAGTATATGGGGCTTTGGTGACAAAACGGATGGCACTGTGATAGACTACATCCAATTTGCTGAGTAGAGTGTTGGAGGCTATTTTGTAAATGACATCGCCTAAGTCAAGGATCGGTAGGATAGTCAGTTTTACGAGGGCATGTTTGGCAGCATGAGTGAAGGAGGCTTTGTTGCGAAATAGGAAGCCGATTCTAGATTTAACTTTGGATTGGAGATGCTTAATGTGAGTCTGGAAGGAGAGTTTACAGTCTAACCAGACACCTAGGTATTTGTAGTTGTCCATATGTGATCATAAACAAATGTAAGAAAGTTTGAAATGATTATAATTTATGTTATATCTGTTTGAGCTTCTTGTGACCAATTTGCAGTCTACAAATTATTTGTAATTATGTTCCGGCCCCCTGACCATCCGCCCACGGTTAAATCTAGTTAAGGGATGGGCAACTCCAGTCCATGGGGGCCGGAGTGGTGTCAGACTTTTTCTCCATCCCTAGCAAACACTGCTGATTAAACTAATTGCATTCTAAACTGAAGATCATGATTAGTTTATTATTGGAGTCAAGGTTTGTTAGCACGGGCTGGGGCAAAACTGTGACACCAATCTAGCCCCCGAGGACTAGAGTTGCCCTTCCCTGATCTAGTTAATGATGCTGTACGGGGCACCAAAGACCAATCAGAGACTCGCCTAGAATAATATTTTCTCAAAAGGCAGTCTTTTTATTTCTTACAGAAATGCTTCAAAATAATGAAATTATTAGATTAAACTTTGGACAAATGTAGCATGTTGTAGAGACCTGGGTGTCTCTGCATTCAGGTGGAGAAAATAAAGTTGTTTTGTCATGTGTTCACCCCTGAGGATGAGAGAGACCCCTTTCATTCAAGCTAACTTATCCTCCTCTCCCTTATCCACTTGTATTGTGCAAATCACCTTCTAATTGGAGGAGTAGTATTCCTACCAGATGGAATGCACTGAGAAGAGGGAAACAGGAAAAGAAGTGTGGCGCAGGTGTCTGCAAGCACAAAGACTCTCGCATGCACTCAACCTTGAGTGAGAGCCAACCAGCCCTATTACATTTGTAGTATCTGAACAGTTTATAATTTTGGCTGACGTTTGCAAATGGTGTGTTAGATCAACTTTACTCTGCCTTGCTGAAACTTCTGGAAAGCATTACTATAGGGGCCCCCTGAAACAGAGGAGACTTGGATATGTGGAAGCCAGGGATTGGTCTATTCAAAACACCCATCTTATGTTACATAGGATATATACCAGGTTTTCAACAAAGGACGGGGAGAATAATCATATTTGAGATTGGGCTAGTTGTTCTCCAGATTCTGCAGAAATCTGTAAATTGACGCTGAAATATTTTGATATAATAAACCTTTATAATCAAAGTACAGTGTCAGCGGATTCCTTGTCAACACAGCATATCAGCATCGTTGTTCGGCCACCACACATTGACCTGACATACCATAACATAAAGTCATTCAAGCTGCCTGTTGAGATGGTGAACATATTCAGAGTGCGAATTGAGACATGAGCCTCCCTAAATGCAACAAAGTCAAATTTAATAATGCTAATTTAACCATTATCCTATTTGTTTAAAATGCAATGTGCACTGCTACAGTGGTAAATATTAAAATAAAAACATATTCCAAATGAAACGAACACCCCCACCTCTGTGTCCATAGCCACGGGAAGTAGGGGTGCTGCAGCACCGCCTGATAAATGTTAATCATTTTGCCAAAATGAGGCTATTAAAGCTTCTAAAACATTGCTGTGGATGAAGTTTTATCACAAGCACTTACAGTTGGGAAGGCTGCAATTTGGGCAGCATGTGCCCCAAATATAGAACAGCTTGTTGCGTTGTGGCCATAGATATAATCCATAGAAGGATTTTGGAACCTCTAAACCTGGCACTTTGACTGTTAAACTCATGGGTACACTAGCAATGGCTGCCATTCCTAACTTGAATGGGAACTACCATCTATGGGGTATATTGCTGTGGTTGGTATTCTACTGTATTCTAGTCAATGCCACTCCGACATTGCTCGTCCTAATATTTATATATTTCTTAATTCCATTCTTTTACTTTTAGATTTGTGGGTATTGTTGTGAATTGTTAGATACTACTGCACTGTTGGAGCTAGGAACAAGCATTTCGCTACACCTGCAATAACATCTGCTAAATATGTGTATGTGACCAATAACATTTGATTTGATTACTATGGTTGGTTGCGACTGTCAGTTTGCCTTTCACAAATTTCAAAATACTATCGTGAGAAAAAGTAGGCTTACCGTTTGCAAAACAAATGCCTACTGCTGAAAAGAGTAATCTGTCTGTAGAAGCACTTTTTTTTCTTTAATTTTGAGTGAACAGCACTGTTTTTCAAAGTATTCTGCCTAGTTTATCTTTAGATATTGGCATGATTGCATTGGCCATCACCAGTGAGTAGCCTATCTTCATCATTGGGTGTGTCAGTGTCACTGGAAAGTTTATTTTGAAGCCTATATATTATATATCAGGGTTTCCATTAGGAAAATGTGGCACCAGACAAGTGACAGGGAAGATATTAATTTCATTGGACATTTGACAAATGTACTGGTCATCAATATGCATTTGGTGCATAACCCATTTAGTGCGTCCACCAACGCAGCCAGCGCCATCAATAAACAACGAGGGATATTGGCCAAATGAAGCACATTTACATGTCCTTAAAAACAGCCTATAAGAAATTACAAAAACACTATTCCTTGTGTTTTGATGTGTAGCATATGCAGAACTTCATAGCCCATTGTTTTATTGTTTTTTAATTTCATTAAACAATAAGGGACAGTTCTAAATGTACTGGGGTATGGGGGGTGGTCCAAAATAGGGGAGGGTTGTCTAACTTATCTTTTTGGCTATGGGGAGGGTTGTATGTTTTTTTTATATTGGGCACAGGGGAGGGAATTGCGTTTTTTCACGGGTTTACATTCGCCCTTTTGTAGGTTTTACTATATAATTTATTCCATCCTAGCCACATTTCCTTATCTGCTTGCATGCACCTCCCCTATATCAAGGTGTTTTGGTACTTCCCTTACATGCTGAATACACCAGCCACGCGCGTGGTCGGCGAACCCTCAACTTTCTAGCCCGTAGCTCTGCGTGACATCGACTGTGCCACAAATGCATGCTGAAGTAGCAAAGTTGATATCCACATTTATAAACACAGGGTAGCTACAGTTATTGTTATTTGTGATCGTAAACATTATTTTGAGTTAATTCTAAGAGGGGGAGTACAAGGGGAGGGTCCTGTGAAAATATATGTTTTTTATGACACCTTGTGTTGAACCAGCCCCCCTTCCCCCAGTAAATGTCGCATTGTCCCTAATTATCCACCTCATGGTTCAGCTGTCAGAGATTTGAACACTAAATGCATAAGGACATTGCATGCATAGGCCAAAAGGTTTAGGCGTCCACTGTGTGATGTTAATATAAAAATAACAAAATAGAAAGGAAGAGAAGCTTAGGCCTAGTCCCCGAGAGAGAGAGTAGCCTTGCTATTAAGAAAGGCCGCCGAAGGCAGACCTGGCTCTCAAGAGAAGACAGGCTATGTGCACACTGCCCACAAAATGAGGTGGAAACTGAGCTGCACTTCCTAACCTCCTGCCAAATGTATGACCATATTAGAGACACATATTTCCCTCAGATTACACAGGCCGACAAAGAATTTGAAAACAAATCCAATTTTGATAAACTCCCATATCTATTGGGTGAAATACCCCAGTGAGCAATCACAGCAGCAAGATTTGTGACCTGTTGCCACAAGAAAAGGGCAACCATTGAAGAACAAAAACCATTGTAAACACAACCCATGTTTATTTATTTTCCCTTTTTTTACTTTAACTATTTGCACATATTTACAACACTGTATATAGACATATGACATTTTAAATGTATTTATTATTTTGGAACTTGTGTGAGTGTAATATTTACTGTTCACTTTTTGTTTATTTCACTTTTGATTATCCATTTCACTTCCTTTGGCAATGTAAACATATGTTTCCCATGCCAATAAAGTCCCTTGAACTGAAATTGAATTGTAGCCTCAGTGGCGCTGCCCATGCTGTCACAGATGCTATAATGGCACAGATATAAAGATGAGTCCTCTATCCATCTCTATGTATGAAACCAATCAGTATGTCAAGCAAAGCTCTTAACGCTGCCTGAAAATATTGAATGGCATGCCAACTGCTCCACTGACAACGAATGAGTTCCACCGGACCGCACAGTTTGATGCATCTGGCGGACATGAGCCGTTCATTTCTATTCAGTTGAATAGCCATAAATTCGGCGTCTGAACTGTGCGTAAATAGGCTAACCTAACCTCTCCCGTCTTATATCAATATAACATGCCCTCTCCCTCCCATTGTATCATATGTGGGAATTTTATCTATTAGGCTACACAACTTCATCTGTCAGAGTAACTGTGCACATTCCTTGACTTTCCTCTAAATCAACATTATCTACTCCCAGATCAGCGTAGGCTACACGTCAGCCTACTACAACCACATTGCGGTTAATTGCATTATTTAAACCATAGTTAGCCTACTCTAACGAATTCCTTTACAGAAAGAAAGGTTTGGAGAGCAAAGGAAATGTCAAACAAAAAAGTGGCAGTAGTTACCGGTGCCAATAAAGGCACAGGATTTGCGATTGTGAGGGAGCTTTGCAAAGCAACATTTACCCGGGATGTTATTCTTACTGCTCGAAATGAGAAACGAGGCAGTGAAGATGCTGAAGTTGCTTACCACCACCTTGATCTCTGCGACCAGGGCAGCGCCAAGCAACGGAGTAACTTTCTGCAGAAGACATATGGGGGATTGGATGTGCTCATTAACATTTTACATTTTTACATTTTAGTCATTTAGCAGACGCTCTTATCCAGAGCGACTTACAGTTAGTGCATACATTATTTTTCATACCCCCTGTGGGAATCGAACCCACAACCCTTGCATTGCAAACGCCATGCTCTATCAACTGAGCTACATCCCATTAACAACGCGGGAATATCCTTTAAAAGTTCCGTGACCTGTTGCCACAAGAAAAGGGCAACCAGTGAAGAACAAACACCATTGTAAATACAACCTATATTTATGTTTATTTATGTTCCCTTTTGTACTTTAACTATTTGCACATAATTACAACACTGTATATAGACATAAGATGACACCTGAAATGTCTTCATTCTTTTGGAACTTTTGTGAGTGTAATGTTTACTGTAACTTTTTTATTGTTTCTTTCACTTTTGTTTATTATCTATTTCACTTGCTCTGGAAGTCTAAACATATGTTTCCCATACCAATAACGCCTCTTAAATTGAATTGAAATTGAATTGAAAGAGAGATAGAGAGAGAGAGATATGCAAGCAGCATGCTAGAACACACCAACATGCATTTATTTATCCTTGTAAGATAGGCTACTGCGTCTGCTATACATATACAGTTGAAGTCGGAGGTTTACATACACCTTAGCCAAATACATATAAACTCAGTTTTTCACAATTCCTGACATTTAATCCTAGTACAAATTCCCTGTCTTAGGTCAGTTAGGATCACCACTTTAATTTTAAGAATGTGAAATGTCAGAATAATAGTAGAGAGAATGATTTATTTCAGCTTTTATTTATTTCATCACATTCCCAGTGGGTCAGAAGTTTACATACACTCAATTAGTATTTGGTAGCATTGTTTCGGGTCAAATGGGTCAAATGTTTCGGGTAGCCTTCCACAAGCTTCCCACAATAAGTTGGGTGAATTTTGGCCCATTCCTCCTGACAGAGCTGGTGTAACTGAGTCAGGTTTGTAGGCCTCCTTGCTCGCACACGCTTTTTCAGTTCTGCCCACACATTTTCTATAGAATTGAGGTCAGGGCTTTGTGATGGGCACTCCAATACCTTGACTTTGTTGTCCTTAAGCCATTTTGCCACAACTTTGGAAGTATGCTTGGGGTCATTGTCCATTTGGAAGACCCATTTGCTTTAACTTCCTGACTTGAGATGTTGCTTCAATATATCCACATAATTTTCCTTCCTCATGATGCCATCTATTTTTTGAAGTGCACCAGTCCTTCCTGCAGCAAAGCACCCCCACAGCATGATGCTGCCAACCCCGTGCTTCACGGTTGGATTGGTGTTCTTTGGCTTGCAAGCAACCCCCTTTTTCCTCCAAACATAACGATGGTCATTATGGCCAAACAGTTCTATTTTTGTTTCATCAGACAAGAGGACATTTCTCCCAAAAGTACGATCTTTGTCCCCATGTGCAGTTGCAAACCATAGTCTGGCTTTTTTATGGCGGTTTTGGAGCAGTGGCTACTTTCTTGCTGAGTGGCCTTTCAGGTTATGTCGATATAGGACTCGTTTTACTGTGGATATAGATACTTTTGTACCTGTTTCCTCCAGCATCTTCACAAGGTCCTTTGCTGTTGTTCTGGGATTGATTTGCACTTTTCGCACCAAACTATGTTAATCTCTAGGAGACAGAATGCGTCTCCTTCCTGAGCGGTATGACGGCTGCGTGGTCCCATGGTGTTTATACTTGTGTACTATTGTTTGTATAGATGAACGTGGTACCTTCAGGCGTTTGGAAATTGATCCCAAGGATGAACCAAACTTGTGGAGGTCTACAATTTTTATTCTGAGGTCTTGGCTGATTTATTTGGATTTTCCCATGATGTCAAGCAAAGAGGCACTGAGTTTGAAGGTAGGCCTTGAAATACATCTACAGGTACACCTCCAATTGTCAATTAGCCTATCAGAAGCTTCTAAAGCCATGACATCATTTTTTGGAATTTTCCAAGCTGTTTAAAGGCACAGTCAACTTAGTGTATGTAAACTTCTGAACCACTGGAATTGTGAAACAGTGAATTCTAAGTGAAATAATCTGTCTGCTAACAATTGTTGGAAAAATTACTTGTGTCATGCACAAAGTAGATATCCTAACCAACTTGCCAAAACTATAGTGGTTGTGTTCATTCCAAATGAATAGGTAATAAATAAATAAAAAATGGTTAAATTACGTCTACTATAAAACAAATGTAATTAACGCACAAGCGCGTGCACATATGTGAGGTGTTTTGTAACAGATGTCCAAAAAAGATAGAGACCCCCCTAATGTCATGGTATAACGTCATGGCACTCTGGACATATTTATTGTTAAAGGACTTTTGATCCAGTAGGCTTAAACAGAATTAACTATTTTTTTAATTAACTTTTTTACAGTATTTCTTGAGATAAGTGGTGTGATGCAGATATATTTTTCTTCAAAAGAGATGAATGACACAAATATTGAGAGGAAGTTAATGCTATTGTACATTCAGTATTTTAAGTAATAGTAGACCAAAACTAATGCCATCTTAGCCTTTTCCCTCTATACTTCCCAGGGAGCACAAATACTGCAACTCAGTGACAGTAAGATAAGACTATTGACACACCCAGGATATTGACAAGTCTAAACAAAAAAAATGTTTTACTCCATAAACCACTAGATATATTGAAAATAAAATAAGAAAACATTAACAAATCACTAAACATAAACAAATTCTCTGCTGGGAAAAGCTAAATAGAAAATGCAGACTAGACACCACCCAAACATATCAAATTATATTAGTACCCTTCATAAATTAATGTCTTGACTACATCTTGATTTCCAAGGGACAAGCAGTTTACACTAAACCAGCGGCATCAAAAAGGATCAGCCCCCATTTTGTATCTCCAAGCTACACTTGCAGGACTTAACAATCATATTGGACAACTGCTCCACCTGTGGGAGAAAAAAAAGAGTACATTCAATGGATAGACATTGTAAAGAATAATGAAAACCCAGCAGCTGTGTTGTCTATGATTTCAATTCAGTGACGATGTTCTGAGAGTTTGATTTGATACTTCTAACCATGCAGTATTCACTGACCTTGTGTTGTCTCCCCACATAATAGATAATGGGTAGGGGCTCTAAGACCTGTGGAACACAGCAGGGTTTGGCAGAGGCTCCAGGATTGTGGTGCTTATACAGAGCCAGTACCTGTGGTTGGGTAAACAACACTAGATATCTCACTGAACAGACCATCTCGTTCTGTATCTTGTCTCAATCTCCCCCCGTGGCTATACAGTGTCTGATTACTGAAAACCCCAACTGTACATATCCTTTAAAGACAGTCAACTACAGGGACGCCTATAGAAACATGACTGGTAGCATTACCTGGGAGTACTTGTTTTCTGTGTTCCATATATAGGTGCAGGGGCCCATGCAGTAGTTAGCAAAGTAGCCAGTGGGTTCATGGATCCACTTCCAGCCCAGGTCCTTACGGAAGTCAATGTAAAGCCTTCGCACACAGCAACTCTCCGATTTGCTGGGGGGTACATACACCTGTGAGTTATACACCTTATATCTTACAAACAGGGAGTTAACAGGGCGTTAATAGGGAGTTAACAGGGCACTAACAGGGCGTTATGAGGGCGTTAAGAGGGTGTTAACAGGATCTCTAAATAGGCGTACAATATATCTATCTGCTAAAAGAGATTAACTTTGTTAGTACACATTTAAGAGACATGAATTGATCGTTATAAATGTTATCTTGGGCCTGTGGAATAAAGGATAGTCTCACTCTGAGCAGATCTCTTCAGTAGTGGTTTGTCGTTTCTTCCGAGAGCTAAGCTGGCTGTGGCGTTCCACAGGAAGTGACATCAGTAAAATGTGAGGCTTTGATGGCATTTTCATGGAAAGTGTTTCTGTATCTCCCCTCAGCTTGTCCATCCCTATCTTATAAAACATTGCCACCTGTCAGTCAAGAGATTCACAGTGGAGGTTTTGGCAGAAAACTTATGGCTTGAGTTGATTTCAATATAGTGAATAGAGTAAACTGCAAATACCTGCTATTCCGAAGAGGAATTCCTCCATTGGTTTCCCACAATCACAAGGCAACTTCAATTGGAATCCTTGCTCCTCTCCTGTAAAGTGTTGCAAAAATGCTAACATAATGGTGTATGAAACTGTTTTTTTAAACCTGAAGGAATAGGTATACTGTTTTAGGTGTAAAAGTCTGTTGGACAGTTCTTTCACATGCTTTGTCATGGGCCTTCTTTGTAGTGGCACTTCAATCAGACACAGATGTGTAACAGGATATGATTGTCTGTGTTGCAACATACTGTTTGTGTTATGTAATTATATCTACAACCCTAAAGGAAATTGTAACCTACCAGCCTCATGCAGCCACTCCCTCAGAGTCTGTGTTACTTCAAATGACACCCAGCGATTGGCCCATTCCTTGGAGACAAAATGGGACTTCAGGTAACGTGCCTTATCTCCAACTCTTCTGTAGAGTTCCAGCCTCTGCTCGCTGCCTTCGAGCATGCCACGGTTCTTGATGAGGAGATAAAGAAAAACCCTTGAATGAGTAGGTGTGTCCAAACTTTTGACTGGTAGTGTATAGTGAAGTGCAATTCCACCACTTTTCATAGTTTGGCAGCCTCTGCTGCTCTTTCGGTGCAGTGCATGTTTCATGCAGAGCAGCAGAGCAGTTCTTCCACTATCAGGAGAAATGGTAATACATGTTAAAGGGCAACTCCACCACTTTTCAACCTCATATTCATTATCTCCAGCACCAAACCAGTGTTTACATATGTGAAAACGGCGCAAGGTCCTAAAGAGTAGCAGAGGCTGCCAAACTATCATCAAAAGTCTGACAAGGCACTCTCTATTGTTTCAGACATCGCTCTGGTTGTTGATCATTGCTAGACAGCCATTTTCAAGTCTTGCCATAGATTTTCAAGCCGATTTAAGTCAAAACTTTAACTAGGCCACTAAGGAATCTTCAATGTCATCTTGGTAAGCAACTCCAGTGTATATCTGGCCTTGAGGTTTAGGTTATTGTCCCGCTGAAAGGTACATTTGTCTCCTAGTGTCTGTTGGAAAGCAGACTGAACCAGGTTGTCCTCCAGGATTCTGCCTGTGCTTAGCTCTATTCCCTGTCTTTTTTTTTTTTTTACTCCCTTGCCGATGACGAGCATATCCATAACATGAAGCAGCCAAGGCCATGCTTGAAAATATGAAGAGTGGTACTCAGTGGTGTGTTGTGTTGGATTTGCCCCAAATATAAAGCTTTGTATTCAGGACCAAAGTTAATTTCTTTGCCACATATTTTGCAGTATTATTTTATTGCCTTATTGCAAACGGGATGCATGTTTTGGAATATTTGTATTCTATACAGACTTCATTCTTTTCACTCTGGCAATTAGGTTAGTATACAATGTTTTTGATCCATCCTCAGTTTTCTCCCATCACAGCCATTAAACTCTTTAACTGTTTTAAAATCACCATTGGACTCATGGTGAAATCCCTGAGCGGTTTCCTTCCTCTCCGGCAGCTGAGTTAGGAAGGACGCCTGTATCTTTGTAGTGACTGGGTGTATTGGTACACCATCCAAAGCATAATTAATAACTTCACCATGCTCAAAGGGATATTCAATGTCTGCTACCAATAGGTGCCTACCAATAGGTGCCTTTCTTTGCGAGGCATTGGAAAACCATCCTGGTCTTTGTGGTTGAATCTGCTTGATCGGCAGTCCTCCCGCGATGCACCAAGCCCTGTCTGGACCCTGGCGTGGGAGACCCCGAACCTGGAGAGGGGCTGACGTCTGGGCCTGGATCGGCAATCCCCCCACGATGCACCAAGCCCTGTCTGGACCCTGGTGTGGGAGACCCCGAACCTGGAGAGGGGCTGACGTCTGGGCCTGGATCGGCAATCCCCCCACGATGCACCAAGCCCTGTCTGGACCCTGGTGTGGGAGGCCCTGACCCTGGAGAGGGGCTGACTTCTGGGTCTGGAGTGGAGCCGCTGACCGGAGCTGAACTGGACCCCGGTGGAGCGGACTGCTCTGACTCCGGAGTGGAGCCGCTGACCGTTGCTGGACCAGGTACCGGTGGAACAGGCCGGGCCGGACTGTGGACACACACCACAGGTCTGGTGCGAGGCGCAGGAACGGGCCGGGCCGGACTGGGGACACGCACCACAGGTCTGGTGCGAGGTGAAGGAACGGGCCGGGCCGGACTGCAGACATGCACCACAGGTCTGGTGCGAGGAGCAGGAACGGGCCGGGCTGGGGACACGCACCACAGGTCTGGTGCGAGGAGCAGGAATGGGCCGGGCCGGACTGGGAACACACACCACTGGCCTGGTGCGGGGAGCAGGTATGGGGCATACCGGGCTGGATACACGCACCACTGGACCCCGGTGGAGCGGACTACTCTGACTCCGGAGTGGAGCCGCTGACCTTTGCTGGACCAGGTACCGGTGGAACAGGCCGGGCCGGACTGTGGACACACACCACAGGTCTGGTGCGAGGCGCAGGAACGGGCCGGGCCGGACTGGGGACACGCACCACAGGTCTGGTGCGAGGTGAAGGAACGGGCCGGGCCGGACTGCAGACATGCACCACAGGTCTGGTGCGAGGAGCAGGAACGGGCCGGGCTGGGGACACGCACCACAGGTCTGGTGCGAGGAGCAGGAATGGGCCGGGCCGGACTGGGAACACGCACCACTGGCCTGGTGCGGGGAGCAGGTATGGGGCATACCGGGCTGGATACACGCACCACTGGTTTGGTGCGGGGAGCAGGCACGGGCCGTACCAGACTGGGAACACGCACCACTGGCTTGGTGTGAGGAGCTGGCACGGGCCGTACCGGACTGGATACACGCACCACTGGTTTGGTGCAGGGAGCAGGTACGGGGCATACCAGGCTGGCGACAGGCACCACTGGTTTGGTGCGAGGAGCTGGCACGGGCCGTACCGGACTGGATACGCGCACCACTGGTTTGGTGCGGGGAGCAGGTATGGGGCGTACCGAACTGGACGGCTCTGGCTCCGGAGTGGATCCGCTGACCGGAGCTGGACTGGACCCCGGTGGAGCGGAATGCTCTGACTCCGGAATGGAGCCGCTGTCTGGAGCTGGACTGGGCACCGGTGGTGCGGACTACTCTGGCTCCGGAGTGGATCCGCTGACCGGAGCTGGACTGGGCACCGGTGGCGTGGACTGCTCTGGCTCCGGAGTGGAGCAGCTGACCGGAGCTGGATCAGGCACCGGTGGAGCAGACTGCTCTGGCACCGGAGTGAAGCAGCTGACCGGAGCTGGATCAGGCACCAGTGGAGCGGACTACTCTGGCTCCGGAGTGGAGCAAACTTTCGCACCCAACCCCATTTCTGTAGCTGGACTAAATGCCGTGCCCAGCCTGGGCACCGATGCAGAGGAAAATTCCAGCCCTGTAGTAGGACTGGTTGCCGGCCCCAGACTGGGCACCGACACGTTTAGGAGCTCCTGCTCCAAAACGGGGCTGTACATTGTGCCCACCCTGGGCACCGACGCAGAGGTGGTTTCCAACCCTGTAGTTGGGCTGGTTGCCGGCCCCGGGCTGGTTGCTGGCCGCAGACTGGGCACCAACACGCTAAGGTCCGTCGCTGGAGGTCGGGTGAGTTGTGTGGTTGGAGGAGGTGTAGAAACGCCACCTCTCTCCCATCGCTCCAATCTACTCACCACACGCTCCATTGCGCTGCCGGGAGCCTGGATCCTGCTCGCCTGCCGTTGGATACGTTCCTCCAAAGATCCGGACGGACCGACTGTACCTGCTGACTCCATTTTAGGTGCGTGTTCCTGTCCTGGAACGGGCCGTGCCGGACTGGGAACACGCACCACTGGCTTGGTGCGAGGAGCAGGCATGGGACGTATCGGGCTGGGAACTGGCGTTGGATATGTACGACTGTTCCAGTCCTTCTCTCTCCGCGCCCAATCCTCCTCCAGTGAGGACTCCTCCGGGAGCCCCCACGAGTTAGGGAACAGAAACTCATCGTCGTCGTCATCCTCCGACTCCTCAGTGTAAAACTGGTCCCATTCCTGTTCCCATGGTTGTAGGGACTCCAACTGGAACCCCACCGGGTGCAGTGGTCGGGGCTCTTCTCTCTCGATCCGCAGGTCTTGGAGGACCTCTAAAATAGCGTTCTCCTCCTCTCTAGTCAGGCCTTTCCCGGCCTCCTGCTGCCTCGTCGTCCACCCCGTGAGCCCCCCAACAACATTTTCTTGGGGTTGCTTCTTGGGCTTCTTCTTCGGCTGGCATCGTTGATGTCGCCGTTGATCCTCTCCTACCCGGGCTTCCTCCTTCATAGCCTTACCATAACGGATGGCCTCCTCCTCTGTGATTTTCCCCCAACCGAGGAGGACATCTACCAACGTAGCCTCCCGTTGAGTACCAGGCATTTGCTCCTTCTGGGCACGCTGCTTGGTCCTTTTGTGGTGGGATCTTCTGTCACGAACGTTGAGAGACGGGTCGGACCAAGGTGCAGCGTGAAAAGCGTACATGTTTATTAAATCAAACAAACATTCAACAAAACAAGAAAACAATGTAACGTGAAGTCCAAAGGGCTATACACATACCAGCCTAACAGGAAACAAGATCCCACAACTAAGGTAGGCAAACAGGCTACTTAAGTATGATCCCCAATCAGAGACAACGAGCGACAGCTGTCTCTGATTGGGAATCACATCCGGCCAAACATAGACACACAACCTAGAACTGAAACATAGAAATAGACTAACTAGAATGTAAACATAGAATATATAACATAGAAACTCACGCCCTGACCCAACCAACTAAAAACAACAGGCCTCTCACGGCCAGGGCGTGACAGTGGGGTACAGAGATGAGGTAATCATTCAAAAATCATGTTAAATACAGAGTGAGTCCATGCAACTTATTATGTTACTTGTTAAACACATTTTTACTCCTGAACATATTTAGGCTTGCCATAACAAATGGGTTGAATACTTATTGACTCAAGACATCAGCTTCAGCTTTTAATTTTGTATTCATTTGTAAACATTTCTAAATTGTCAGTGGGTCCGTACCTGTCAATCCTACACCTTAGCATTGGTTGTGTGTGTCCTATTTTTGCCTTATGGAATTTTAGATTTTTGGGTGTGACAAGGAGTGTTGGCAAGAAAGCAGAAACAGACAGTCAAACCACTTACGTCAGACAACTTGTGAGAATGATTAAGTTCTTAGTAATTGGGGTGCAGGGAACTTGCCCAACTGACTCCAGGTACCTTTACCTACCTGTCAGTCCCACACCTTAGCCTTTGTGTGTGTGTGTGTGTGCGTGTGTGAAATACCTGGTGCATGTTTAAAGGAGCCACCCAGATGGGGTTATCGCCACTATTTCAACGTCATTTCCTGTCCTAGAGATGAAATGCACGTTTAGGTTCCACCTCCGAAGAATGACGAAGGCGACTTATACATATTCACGAATTGGGTGTGGGAATTTCCACCTGGAGCTGCTAAACATCAACAAATAGGGCACTGACAGCTGTCAGTGTAGCTAGCTAGCATGCTAACCTTATCTAGCTAGCTAATGTTAGCTGTTGTTGCTGGGTTTTTTTTATTACACCGTATTCAAAAGATTAACTAGCTGGTTCCATGGCAGGTTCTGGAGCTAGATTTGTCATAAGCATTGATTTAGGGAAAACTTTGCCACAGAGGGAATCCACTGGCCTATCTTTGACTTCGCCATCTATTATTATCTCCAAAGCTTTGACATCTTCCATAAATTGCGGCCGTGAATTCACAATACAAATAGTTGAGAATAAGATGAAGCTCCGGTAATATGGATAACTATTGAAAGATAGCTGATATGCGTGTTTCTACATTGTAGTGGACACAGTGGTTCTCACAGGGGAAGAGAAATGATAGGCTACAACGACTTTGCTCATGATCTTGCATGCAGCAAATTACATGTAACTATACAGTGCCTTCAGAAAGTATTAACATCCCTTGACTTTTTCCACATTTTGTTGTGTTACAGCCTGAATACATTTTTCATAAATATAAAAAATATGCCATTTAGCAGACGCTTTTATCCAAAGCGACTTACAGTCATGCGTGCATACATTTTTGTGTATGGGTGGTCCCGGGGATCGAACCCACTACCTTGGCGTTACAAGCGCCGTGCTCTACCAGCTGAGCTACAGAGGACCACCATTCATTACATTTACATTTTTGGTCACTGCCCTACATATTTTTAATAGACGTACAAACATTTATAAAAACCTGTTTTTGCTTTGTCATTGTGGGGTATTGTGTGTAGAAATTATTTAATCCATTTTAGAATAAGGCTGTAACATAACAACATTTGGAAAAAGTGAAGGGGTCTGAATACTTTCCGAATGCGCTGTATGTACAGTTTTTATTGCTATCTATCTGTACTGTTAGTCCCTCTATTTCCTTTGTTAATATGAACTCGTTTGACCTAAATTTCTTTTGTTTTAAAGATGAATATTGAACTGCATGGCCTCTAAAGGCACATTTAAAAGTGTCCCATACAATAAGGGGATCTGCTGTACCTATGTTATGTTGGAAAAAGTCAGTTATGAATTCTCCTGTCCTGCTTAAAAACAAGTTGTCATCCAATAGGCTTTGATTAAATGTCCAATATCCTCGCCCATGTGGGAATTCTTAAGAGTAATGTATATGCCAATTATTTGATGGTCCAACTGCATTCAACACTTTTTAAACTTTTGGTGCCAGCGAGATTGACATAAGAAAGTAGTCAAGATGACTAGCTTGATTGAGCCTCCACCATGTATATCTCACTAGGTCAGGATATTTAAGCCTCCATATATCCACTAGTTCTAATATATCCATGATATTCGGGATTTCCTTAAGTGCATGAGGGTGATAGTTTGTAGTGTGATTTCCTTTATGGTCCATTGATGTATTTAAAACCGTATTACATTATCCCACCATAATAATAGAGTCTTGTATTGCTTGTAGGCTTGATAACTTATTATACATATTTTCATCATTATTTGGACCGTATAGATTAATGAGCCAAATCTGTTTATGGTCCAATAACATATTTAAAATAATCCATCTACCTTGCGGATCTGTTTGGACAATTTGCCCATTCAAATCAAAATGACTGTTAATTAATATCATCACCCCTTCTGAGTTTCTTTTCCCATGGGAGAAGTATATCCCCCCATCCCAAGTTGGGTTGTCATCCCAGTGACTGGCAAACCACCCCTGTCCACCTGGTTCCTAGGGCCTTTGAGAGATTGGGACCCATCCTTTAAAAAGAGCACACAGTGCCACCTACAGAACAGAAGCAGATTAACAGCCGAAAGCATTTCCACCTTGGTTATTTAAAAAAAATATACGCTACCAGTCAAAAGTTTGGACACACCTACTCATGCAAGGGTTTTTCTTTATTTTTACATTGTATAATAATAGTGAAGACATCAAAACTATGTGTTAAACAAATCAAACAATATTTTATATTTGAGATTCTTCAAATAGCCACCTGTGACGAGTACTGAGGATACGAAGCGGCAGGACGTAGATGCAGGAATCAACAAGGTAAAGGTTTACTTAACAATGAGAAAGAGAATAACAACGAGCGAGTAAACGACACGAAGCTAACAATTACACACAACAATGAACGAACAGTCCAGGGCTATATAGTGGTGGTGATGAGATGATGAGGTGCAAGTGCGCTGGAGGTGATTAGGGTGCGTTGGGTTTCCGTGGCTCAGTAGACCGGCGAATCAGAGCGCCGGTGGGGAGCAACGGGAGGAGACGTGACACCACCCTTTGTCTTGATGACAGCTTTGCACACTCTTGACATTCTCTCAACTAGCTTCATGAGATAGTCACCTGGAATGGATTTCAATTAAGAGGTGTGCCTTCTTAAAAGTTAATTTGTGGAATTAATTTCCTTCTTAATGCGTTTGAGCCAATCAGTTGTGTTGTGACAAGGTAGGGGGGGTATATGGTAGATAGCCCTATTTGGTAAAAGACCAAGTCCATATTATGGCAAGAACAGCTCAAATAAGCAAAGAGAAACGACAGTCCATCATTACTTTAAGACATGAAGGCCAGTCAATACGGAAAATTACAAGAACTTTGAAAGTTTCTTCAAGTGCAGTCGCAAAAACCATCAAGCGCTATGATAAAACTGCCTCTCATGAGGACCGCCACAGGAAAGGAAGACCCAGAGTTACCTCTGCTGCAGAGGATAAGTTAATTAGAGTTACCAGCCTCAGAAATGGCAGCCCAAATAAATGCTTCACAGAGTTCAAGTAACAGACACATCTCAACATCAACTGTTCAGAGGAGACTGTGTGAATCAGGCCTTCATGGTTGAATTGCTGCAAAGAAACCACTACTAAAGGACACCAATAAGAAGACGAGACTTGCTTGGGCCAAGAAACACGAGCAATGGACATTAAACCGGTGGAAATGTGTCCTTTGATTTGGAGTCCAAATTTGAGATTTTTGGTTCCAACCTCCGTGGCTTTGTGAGACGCGGTGTGGGTGAACGGATGATCTCTGCATGTGTATTTCCCACTGTAAAGCATAGAGGAGGAGGTGTTATGGTGTGGGGGTGCTTTGCTGGTGACTGTCTGTGATTTATTTAGAATTCAAGGCACACTTAACCAGCATGGCTTCCACAGCATTCTGCAGTGATACTCAATCCCATCTGGTTTGGGTTTAGTGGGACTATCATTTGTTTTTCAACAGGACAATGACACAACACACATCCAGGCTGTGTAAGGGCTATTTGACCAAGAAGGAGAGTGATGGAGTGCTGCATCAGATGACCTGGCTTCCACAATCCCCCGACCTCATCCCAATTGAGATGGTTTGGGATGGGACAGAGTTAAGGAAAAGCAGCCAACAAGTGCTCAGCATATGTGGGAACTCCTTTAAGACTGTTTGAAAAGCATTCCAGGTGAAGCTGGTTGAGTGAATGCCGAGAGTGTGCAAAGCTGTCATCAAAGCAAAGGGTGGCTATTTGAAGAATCTCAAATATAAAATATATATTTTTGATTACTACATGATTCTAAATGTGTTATTTCATAGTTTTGATGTCTTCACTATTATTCTACAATGTATAAAATAGTAAAAATAAAGAAAAACCCTGGAATGAGTAGGTGTGTCCAAACATTTGACAGGTACTGTATATATAAAATACATCTTAATTTATTTACACAATTAACTAATAATATGTATAATAATGTAGGCACTTCATACAAAGGATTGTTACTTATAACCAGGACTGGCATTACAAATATTTCATTTTTGGGCAATAAATTATTAATTTGGGGAAACAATTATTGTGATTCATCCTATACTGTCCCTAACATCATTACCCCCATAGCAACAGATCTGGGATACATATACACACTCTCCCCACCCTTCCCCCACAAACAACCACAAGCTCAGATGTTCAACAGTTGTTCCATCCCCGAGCCCAACTCAAGAGAAGACTTGATGTGTGAATGCATATACAGTTGTAGCTGTTTGAGTAGGCGTGCAAAATTGAGCAAGAATGGGGAGACTTGATTATCCAATGTCAAGTCCTAGCTGATGGAGCTCAGATACACCCCTTTCCCCTGAAACACACACACGCTGGTCCCCCGTTGTGACCATTTTCACAAGCATCTCTGAGCAGTCAGACCTTTTGATTATTTTGTGCCACAATAATTTGCCCCCTCTCTGATTGTCCGAGTGTGAGCCCTCCCCATGGGTTACTGCAGCTAGCATTGCCAGCACTGCCACTACCTGGGTGGGGGTACTCCACTGGAATTCCCACCGGCTAGGTACAAGGTCGTCAAGGTTCTCATTAGCAGCTTTGAGAAATTCCATGTACAGTATATTATGCTCACCCACCCGGGAGCTTTGGCTTTGTTGGACCAATCCTGCCAGGCATGCTCAGACTCTTGAGGGGGCGGTGCTGCTTTAGTGGGTCTCCAACCGCATTTATCTTTCTGTCTTGGCTGCGTATAGACTACTTATAGTAGGCCTATAAAACAGATAAGGACTTCTCCTTAGTGTGTGGGTCGCTCAGGTGGGTTTCTAGGGTATAGGGTTGGGTACCGTTCCATCATGATAGGACAATAAATAGACAAACTATATTTGTAATTTATTTTAAAATGTACAGTGGGGAAAAAAAGTATTTAGTCAGCCACCAATTGTGCAAGTTCTCCCACTTAAAAAGATGAGAGAGGCCTGTAATTTTCATCATAGGTGCACGTCAACTATGACAGACAAAATTAGGGAAAAAAATCCAGAAAATCACATTGTAGGATTTTTTATGAATTTATTTGCAAATTATGGTGGAAAAAAAGTATTTGGTCAATAACAAAAGTTTGTCAATACTTTGTTATATACCCTTTGTTGGCAATGACACAGGTCAAACGTTTTCTGTAAGTCTTCACAAGGTTTTCACACACTGTTGCTGGTATTTTGGCCCATTCCTCCATGCAGATCTCCTCTAGAGCAGTGATGTTTTGGGGCTGTCGCTGGGCAACACAGACTTTCAACTCCCTCCAAAGATTTTCTATGTGGTTGAGATCTGGAGACTGGCTAGGCCACTCCAGGACCTTGAAATGCTTCTTACGAAGCCACTCCTTCTTTGCCCGGGCGGTGTGTTTGGGATCATTGTCATGCTGAAAGACCCAGCCACGTTTCATCTTCAATGCCCTTGCTGATGGAAGGAGGTTTTCACTCAAAATCTCACGATACATGGCCCCATTCATTCTTTCCTTTACACGGATCAGTCGTCCTGGTCCCTTTACAGAAAAACAGCCCCAAAGCATGATGTTTCGACCCCCATGCTTCACAGTAGGTATGGTGTTGTTTGGATGCAACTCAGCATTCTTTGTCCTCCAAACACGACGAGTTGAGTTTTTACCAAGAAGTTCTATTTTGGTTTCATCTGACCATATGACATTCTCCCAATCCTCTTCTGGATCATCCAAATGCACTCTAGCAAACTTCAGATGGGCCTGGACATGTACTGGCTTAAGCAGGGGGACACGTCTGGCACTGCAGGATTTGAGTCCCTGGCGGCGTAGTGTGTTACTGATGGTAGGCTTTGTTACATTGGTCCCAGCTCTCTGCAGGTCATTCACTAGGTCCCCCTTGTGGTTCTGGGATTTTTGCTCACCGTTCTTGTGATCATTTTGACTCCACGGGGTGAGATCTTGCGTGGAGCCCCAGATCGAGGGAGATTATCAGTGGTCTTGTATGTCTTCCATTTCCTAATAATTGCTCCCACAGTTGATTTCTTCAAACCAAGCTGCTTACCTATTGCAGATTCAGTCTTCCCAGCCTGGTGCAGGTCTACAATTTTGTTTCTGGTGTCCTTTGACAGCTCTTTGGTCTTGGCCAGAGTGGAGTTTGGAGTGTGACTGTTTGAGATTGTGGACAGGTGTCTTTTATACTGATAACAAGTTCAAACAGGTGCCATTAATACAGGTAACGAGTGGAGGACAGGGGAGCCTCTTAAAGAAGAAGTTACAGGTCTGTGAGAGCCAGAAATCTTGCTTGTTTGTAGGTGACCAAATACTTATTTTCCACCATAATTTGCAAATAAATTCATAAAAAATCCTACAATGTGATTTTCTGGATTTTATTTTCTCAATTTGTCTGTCATAGTTGACGTGTACCTATGATGAAAATTACAGGCCTCTCTCATCTTTTTAAGTGGGAAAACTTGCACAATTGGTGGCTGACTAAATTCTTTTTTCCCCCACTATATACAGTGGGGGAAAAAAGTATTTAGTCAGCCACCAATTGTGCAAGTTCTCCCACTTAAAAAGATGAGAGAGGCCTGTAATTTTCATCATAGGTACACGTCAACTATGACAGACAAATTGAGAATTTTTTTCTCCAGAAAATCACATTGTAGGATTTTTAATGAATTTATTTGCAAATTATGGTGGAAAATAAGTATTTGGTCACCTACAAACAAGCAAGATTTCTGGCTCTCACAGACCTGTAACTTCTTCTTTAAGAGGCTCCTCTGTCCTCCACTCGTTACCTGTATTAATGGCACCTGTTTGAACTTGTTATCAGTATAAAAGACACCTGTCCACAACCTCAAACAGTCACACTCCAAACTCCACTATGGCCAAGACCAAAGAGCTGTCAAAGGACACCAGAAACAAAATTGTAGACCTGCACCAGGCTGGGAAGACTGAATCTGCAATAGGTAAGCAGCTTGGTTTGAAGAAATCAACTGTGGGAGCAATTATTAGGAAATGGAAGACATACAAGACCACTGATAATCTCCCTCGATCTGGGGCTCCACGCAAGATCTCACCCCGTGGGGTCAAAATGATCACAAGAACAGTGAGCAAAAATCCCAGAACCACACGGGGGGACCTAGTGAATGACCTGCAGAGAGCTGGGACCAAAGTAACAAAGCCTACCATCAGTAACACACTACGCCGCCAGGGACTCAAATCCTGCAGTGCCAGACGTGTCCCCCTGCTTAAGCCAGTACATGTCCAGGCCCGTCTGAAGTTTGCTAGAGTGCATTTGGATGATCCAGAAGAGGATTGGGAGAATGTCATATGGTCAGATGAAACCAAAATAGAACTCTTTGGTAAAAACTCAACTCGTCGTGTTTGGAGGACAAAGAATGCTGAGTTGCATCCAAACAACACCATACCTACTGTGAAGCATGGGGGTGGAAACATCATGCTTTGGGGCTGTTTTTCTGCAAAGGGACCAGGACGACTGATCCGTGTAAAGGAAAGAATGAATGGGGCCATGTATCGTGAGATTTTGAGTGAAAACCTCCTCCCATCAGCAAGGGCATTGAAGATGAAACGTAGCTGGGTCTTTCAGCATGACAATGATCCCAAACACACTGCCCGGGCAACGAAGGAGTGGCTTCGTAAGAAGCATTTCAAGGTCCTGGAGTGGCCTAGCCAATCTCCAGATCTCAACCCCATAGAAAATCTTTGGAGGGAGTTGAAAGTCCGTGTTGCCCAGCGACAGCCCCAAAACATCACTGCTCTAGAGGAGATCTGCATGGAGGAATGGGCCAAAATACCAGCAACAGTGTGTGAAAACCTTGTGAAGACTTACAGAAAACGTTTGACCTGTGTCATTGCCAACAAAGTATTGACAAACTTTTGTTATTGACCAAATACTTTTTTTCCACCATAATTTGCAAATAAATTCATAAAAAAATCCTACAATGTGATTTTCTGGATTTTTTTCTCCTCATTTTGTCTGTCATAGTTGACGTGTACCTATGATGAAAATTACAGGCCTCTCTCATCTTTTTAAGTGGGAGAACTTGCACAATTGGTAGCTGACCAAAACCCTTTTTCCCCACTGTATATATATTTATTTTTTTACTCCTGAACTTCTTCTACTCTCAACCTCTCCGATCATTTTCATGATGTCCATCCGGTTTGCTTCTATATGCCATATCTTTCTAACTGTGCTCTTTCCCAAAAGCTCCCAACATACAACCTATATACTTATTATGGACACAGTATGCTTACATTATTAGCTATCTTTGTTATTATTTGTTGTCATTTGTTATTAGTCCCATCCTTCAACTCTATTCAATACCTCCCATCTATCCAGTGGCGGCTCCTGAAAAAATTCTCAGGGGGGGCAATTTTTCTGATGATTTAGGTGACCTACACACATTTTTAAAAAGATATGTCCAGCAACAACATGAAGACAGGGCCAGCATATAAGTCATTACCAGAAGCATTTATTGACTGATCTCAAAAGTGTTGGCTTACAAAATCAAAATAAGTTATCACAGTAAAAATAATCAAGGGTGTTCTTTCACATTCCTCAACACTGCATAAACAATATGCATTTCCATAAACAAATGAAATAAGAATGAAAACAGAATTTGAAAGTAATTTCTAGAAAAGGTAAACACAGCTATCTGTATGGCTTTGTAAAAATGAACAACCATATTCTGGCCAATTGTATAGATTTGTAAATATGAACAACCATATTCTGGCCAATTGTATAGATTTGTAAAAATGAACATGAACAGATTTTTTTTTTTTAATTACTTTTTTTTAAATGAAAAAAAAACTATTTTAAACAACATCAACTGTGAACTGATTTGGGCGTGTGTGTGTTAAAGAGACAGACAGGGAGGGACAAAGAGAGAGAGAGGCTACATTACTTGTACTGAAACTGTTCTCTTCTCTGTTTCAATACAGCAAAGCGTTCAATGACTTTCTCATTGAAATCAGGCATGCTGAGGACTAGTTCCCTCTCCATGGAAAGCATGGCCAGTGCATTCAGACGTTCCTGGCCCATTGAATTTCGCAGGAATGTCTTAACTCGTGTCAAAGTTGAGAAACATCTCTCAGCTTCAGCTGTTGTCATGGGAGTAGTTATGAGGATGTTCAACAGAGTCACAGTCTCAGAGAACGTCTCCTGGAGGTTGTAGCTCATGAGAACCTGGTACAGTGCCAGTGCACCACAGCTTCCCTTGAATTCAGGATTCTCATAGATCAGAGATAGTTCTGTCTTGAGCTTTGCCTTGCTCAGCATGGGGTATGCATTCACAGTGGCATTCAGAGCCTCATCAGGAAATGAATGGCAGTACCTTTCAAACATGTCTGCTTGCAGTAAGGTAGCACTCACAAGGTGGCCAGAGAAAGAGAACCTTTCTTTGGTGTGATCCAGGATGGTGTTGCAGACCTCTTCAGACAGCCTCTGCTTCTCCTCTTCTCTCAAAGCTGTTCTGGGTCTTTTGGCTCCTGTTGCTTCTTGCAGCTGCTGTTGAGAGGAGTCCCTGAAGGCAAACAGACCAATGTGTTTGTTGGCTTTGTACAGTATTGTTGTCTATGTGATGCACAGGTATATGCAATGTATCCATGTATAGTACAAATACTTAAGTTCCACTTAAAATGGGCAGGGATGCATAAAGTCTTTAGTGTTTAAGTTAGCCTTTGTGTCTCACATAGCCTGGATGTTCAGCACAGTATACAGTGGTGCTCATAAGCTTATGATCCCATGCTAAAGTTGACTAAAAAGAGGAATAAAAAAGAAAATAAAATTGGTGTCCTTAAAGGTTGGATTTTCCAACTTTTTTAATTAAGTCATTAAGATCAATTTCCAAAAGATGATTTTTTTATTTTTGTATTCCTCTTTTTAGTCAACTTTAGCATAGGATCATAAGCTTATGAGCACCACTGCACAGTACACATAGTATATAAAATAAGATAGATTACACCACTGGCCATATATAATGAGAATAATGTGATTTCAAACACAAATGCAGTCTCCTTTCATGCATACATTTTCAAATAAAGCTCTGCTTTGAGAAAGATCGAATGATATTGTTTAATCTTACCTTATGGCCTTGACACTGCTTGTGAAGCTGTCGAGGACACGTTTGATGAAGACAGCATCGATGTCCTTCTTCTGTAGCTTCTGGTACAGAATGTCGACGTGGGGCATGATTTTGTGAAAAAGCCGCAGGAAAAAAATAAAATCTTCATCATGTAGCATCCTCACGTAACCAGATGCCTCTCTCACAGTAAGCTGGTCAAATGAACCCAATGAACCCGTCCGGATGGCTTCAAAACATACTATGAGGTCGTCTCGATTCTCGTAGACAGTGTTCACGACTCTGCTGTTGAAGTTCCACCGTGTGGATGAAGGTCTGGGCAGTCTTCGTGCAACAGTCTGGTCAAGAATGCTGGTGCGTTTGGGTGACCGTGAAAAAAAAGTTGTTATCCCGCTCAGATCGGAAAAGAAAATGTTCACTTTTTTGATGCGAGAAGTAGCTTGATGCATGATCAAATTCAGCTGATGCGCATAGCAATGCACGTAATGGGCATTCTTGAAATGCTCACGCACCTTCTGCTGCACACCTGCCTTCTCTCCCCTCATCACACTGGCTCCATCGTAAGCTTGCGCAATGAGTTTGACTTTCTCGTCATCGGCAAAAAGACCGTTCAGTCTCTCCAAAAGTACACTGGCGATTGAGACTGAGGATGATTCCGATTTCCGAGATGGGAAGGAACTCAAAAAAGCGCTCCTGCACTTTGTGCTTGCTATCTATGTACCTCAGCACAAGCACCAGCTGTGTATGTGTAGAAACATCCGTGGTCTCATCAGCTTGGATAGCTACGAAGTTCGCAGACTTCACCTCCTCCACAATATGTTCCCTCGTGACCGCTAGCATACACTCCAGTAGCTCATTTTGAATGGTCTTTGATGTGCCCTTGAAAACTTTAGCATTTTTAAGATGGTCATCAAACACCTCATCTAATTGTGCCACAAAGTTGACAAGTCCAAGAAAAATACCAGGGTTGGTGGAGCCCTCAGTTTCATCTTTGCCTTGCAAAGCTAACTCAAACACTCCGCAAAACTTAACACACTGGATTAGCCGGCTGAGGATATGGCGGTTCTTGCTAACCTCATCGTTGTGGCGGCGGACAGCTAGCCTGTATCCCTCATCCAGTTGAGTGGCAATATTCACTCTTCCTAAAGCAGACAGTCTCAAACAGCTATCCATGTGGGTCTTTGACAGCTCATGTTTCTTTATCTTTTCTGAAAGATGGTGCATGTTGGTTACACCAGTCGCTGTCCACGCGGTGCCATCTGCCGTGCCGCCTTCAGGGTGAAACAGTAAGCAGGGGTAGCAGAAAACTGCATTAGCTACATCGCAGCCTGCTAGCCAGGTTTTCCGTTCATACCAATTTTTGGAAAATCCTCGGGTGTAGGACTTCCCCCCTTTAGTAGAAACCTGTTGAATTATTAAATTTGGTCTGGGAGGTCCTAATTGTTTCGTTGCCAATTTATCTTCATTTGTTCGCCGACAAAAAGGAACTTATTTCAAAGACACAATCGAGTTGGACTGAAGCCTAGCCATTTTGATAGTAGTAGTGAATTGATTGACTGCTACCCGCTTTTTTCTTAGTTACGTTCATGGTTACGTTACCTATGACGAAAGCGCGTAAGTGCAAGCCCTCAGAAACCCATAGAGATTGTATTGAAAGCTGTGATATTTGAAAAAAATAGATTTTACATGGGAGTCTATGACAGATTTCTGGGCGATTTTCAACCTGACTGAAATCGCCCCAAAAGGGGGCGGCCATTTGAAGCACGACTTTAGCCTGATTGGATATTTAGTGGCAGATCAGACCACACGTCTAGATTACAACACAACTACTGTTGCCGTGATATAATTGATTAGAAAAAAAATCCCTTCCTTTTCCCGTTTGGCAGTGCGTCGCCCATATCGCCCTATTGAACACACCGCCCCTGCATCTATCTCTTAACACCATCCATATATGATTTCTATTTGCCATATATATGTCAACCGTACTGTGATGTTTTACAAAAGTTCTGAACCTTTCTATTCTTATTGCTTCTACAGATTGTGAATTAAAAATAAACATTTTTGCTAAAAGTATTATATTATTGATCGATTGACTATGACTTTTCAAATCACCCAGTAATGCTATCTGCAAGGTTAGCTCTAGGTAAATATTGCAATCCTTTAGCCATTCCTGGACCTGTGTCCAAAAACAAGCTACAAATGGACAGAACCAAAACAAATGATCTAATGATTCTGTCTCTTCACAGCAAAATCTGAAGAGCTGGGAAGATTGTATCCCCCATATAAATAACATTCTATTGGTAGCAAGAATTTTATATAATAATTTAAATTGAAAGATTCTAATTTTTGAATCTCTTCCCAACTATTTTGCAATCTATATGGGACGGCTGTCAATCCTTTGGTCCTTAAGTGAAACTGATATACTTTTTAATTTATCACAGTTTTCCTTAACCGATGATGTTCTTTAATGCAAGGCCGACAGACAAGTTCCTTACTTTCTCCCCCTTCCACTTTCCTCTTCCACTTTTGCGGTAAGGCTGCAATTATTTGGTTGTAATTTTGGGTAGAGCAGACATTTCCATATGTTTTTGTTAGCTGCATGTGCGACATAACTCCACCAGTCCTACCGATGATATCATTTACGAAGATTATACCTTTTTTAAACATTCTGTCAAAAAATAAAGTTTTTTTGTCAATTAGTATATTTGAATTTAACCACAATATTTGTTGCATTATTTGTTCTGTCGTTTCTGGAGGATTAAATTGAAATTGCAACCAACTTTCTATGGCTTGTTTTAGAAATAGTGATATTTGGGAGATGATTTCCTTTTCAAATAACTGAAAGTGAGAGGTTGTAATCTGAATAAAGGGAAAAAGGCCTTTCTTGAACATTGGGTGAGACAATCTTACTAATTTGCTTGAGAACCAGTTCGGATTTAAGTATAACTTTTGTATGACTGAAGCTTTTAGTGATAGGTCTAATGCTTTAATATTTAATAATTTCTGTCCTCCGAATTCATATTCATTATATAAATATGCCCTTTTAATTTTGTCTGGCTTGCCGTTCCAAATAAAATTGAATATTTTTTTCTAGGCGTAGGCAAGACCATAAGCAAATAGGTAAACTGGGATAATACTAAAGAGTTAATCAGGGTGATTTGTCCACAAATTGACAGGTATTTTCCTTTCCATGGTAGTAAGATCTTATCTATTTTTGCTAACTTTCTATTAAAATGTATTGAAGTGAGATCATTTATTTCCTTTGAGATATGTATTCCGAGTATATCCACATCACCATCAGACCATTTTATTGGTAAACTACATGGTAATGTAACATTTTTATTTTTTAGTGATCCAATACATAATATAGTACATTTGTCATAATTTGGTTGTAATCCAGAGAGGTTAGAAAATTTATCTAGATCCTCTATGAGGCTGTGGAGGAATTCTAGTTGTGGATTTAAAAGAAAACATGAATCATCAGCGTACAATGACACCGTTGTTTTTAAGCCCTGGATTTCTAATCCTCTGATATTATTATTGGATCTGATTTTAATAGCTAACATCTCGATGGCCACAATAAATAGATATGCCGATAGTGGACAACCTTGTTTCACTCCTCTTGACAGTTTAAAACTTTCGGAGAAATAGCCATTATTTACTATTTTACACCTAGGGTTACTATACATGATTTTGACCCATTTTATAAGAGATTCTCCAAAATTGAAATGCTCCATCATTTATATATAAACCCCAGTCGAACTTTATCAAATGCCTTTTCGAAGTCTGCTATGAATAGCAGGCCTGGTTTCCCATATTTTCCATAGTGTTCTATTGTTTCCAATACGTGCCTTATATTATCTCCAATGTATCTTCCATGTAAAAAACCTGTCTGATTAGAATGAATAATATCCGACAATACCTTTTTAATTCTATGCGCTATACATTTTGCTAGAATTTTTGCATCACAACACTGAAGTGTAAGGGGCCTCCAATTTTGTAAATGGACTGGATCTTTATATTTTCCACTTGTATCCTGTTTCAGTAATAATGAGATCAGACCTTCTTCTTGAGTGTCAGATAATCTACCATTTACATAGGAGTGGTTATAACATGCTAATAACGGTCTTCTTAGTATATCAAAAAACTTTTGGTATACCTCGACTGGTATGCCATCCAACCCTGGAGTTTTCCCAGACTTAAAGTCTTTAATTGCATCCAGAAGTTCCTCCTCTGTAATTTCACCTTCACATGAGTCTTTCTGTGTGGCTGTTAATTTGACATTATCAATAGAAAAAAAATCTCTACAATTAGCTTCAGTTAGAGGAGATGGAGGCGACTGAAAAGAAAACATATGCTTAAAGTACTTTGTTTCTTCCTTCAAAATATCATTTGGTGAATTATGGGTGACTCCGTCAATTGTAACCAGTTTCATTAAGTTATTTTTGGTAGCATTCCTATGTTGAAGATTAAAAAATAATTTTGTGCATTTTTCCCCATATTCCATCCAGTTTGCTTTATTTTTATAATATATTACACTTGATCTTTCTTGAATAAGTTTCTCCATTTCTTTTTGTTTTTCCTCTAATTTATTCTGAGCCTCTATGTTACAGTTTTTATTGCCATCTATCTGTTCTGTTAGACTTTCTATTTCCTTTCTTAGTATAAACTCTTTTGACCTAAATTGCTTTTGTTTTCGAGATGAGTACTGAATTGCATGGCCTCTAAAGGCACATTTAAAGGTGTCCCATACAATAAGGGGATTCGCTGTACCTATGTAATGTTGGAAAAAGTCAGTTATAAATTCCTTTGTTCTAATTATAAATAAATTATCATCCAATAGGCTTTGATTAAATTTCCAATATCCTCGCCCACGTGGAAATTCAGTAAGAGTAATGTATATGCTTATTATATGATGGTCCGACCGCATTCTTTCCCCTATCAACACTTTTTTTTACTTTTGGTGCCAACGAGAATGAGATAAGAAAGAAGTCAAGACGACTAGCTTGATTCAGTCTCCGCCATGTATATCTCACTAGATCAGTATATTTAAGCATCCATATATCTACTAGTTCTAATGTATCCATGACATTCACAATTTCCTTAAGAGCATGTGGGTGATTGTTTGTGGTGTGATTTCCATTACGGTCCATTGAGCTATTTAAAACAGTATTATAATCCCCCACCATAATAATATTGTCTTGAATTGCTTGCAGGGTTGATAATTTATTATATATATTGTCAAAGAATTGTGGATCATCATTATTTGGTCCGTAAAGGTTAATGAGCCATATCTGTTTATGGTCCAATAACATATTTAAAATAATCCATCTACCTTGTGTATCTATTTGGACAATTTGCACATTCGGATCGAAATTACTATTAATTAATATCATCACCCCTTTTGAATTTCTTTGCCCATGGGAGAAGTATATTTCCCCCCCCCCCCATTATTTTTTCCTACGCTACTTCATCTCGAATTGTTGAATGAGTTTCCTGTATACAATAGATATTATATTCCTTCTCTTTGAGCCATGTAAATATTGTTCTTCTTTTGTTATTATCAGCTAAGCCATTACAATTATAACTGGCTATACTTATTTCACCATACACCATAATGAGATACAAGTTTCAAGTCTATTTATCATTATATATATGTTTGTAAATTTACCAATAAAAAATACCATAATGATTTAGTGTCCATATAGCTGTATCGTGATATTTGCATTGCTACGGAGTAACCCTTCAATTGTTCTCCACTAATTCCCGCGCTAAAGCCCCTCCCCATCCCAAGTTGAGCCGTCATCCCAGTGATCAGCATCCCACCCACGTCCCTCCGGATCCCTAAGGCCCCGAGAGGCCAGGACCCATCCATCGAAAACAGCACACAGTGCCACCCACAAAACAGAAGCAGATTAACCGCCAAAAGCATTTCCAATGCTTTCACCTCTATACAATATATATCTATATAACTATTTTTTAAAAATTATGCATAACCTATTTTCCATCATTATCAATTAATATGCGTAATAATGTCGGCAGTTCACGCGTAGGATTCTAACATATAACCCGGATTGCCATTGTATTACATTTAATTCATTGACAAGCAATTATTATCCTAGCAAATAATTCCCGTGGTCCATCCCATACCCCCCCCCCCCCTCCCCCAACATCCCCACAACAGATGCCAGACAAGCACACACGCACATACTCACATACTCCAACACACTCAACCCCCCTCCCCCACAATCCACCATAAAATCAGATACTCAACGGCACTGTATCTTAACATGAATGCACTAACTGTATGTTTCTCTGGATAAGAGTGTCTGCTAGATGACACAAATCAAAAGATACAGTACAGTGCTCTGTCAAATAAAAATATGCAAAATAGTTTTGGGCCAAACATGGCATCATTGTTAACAGGCTACTTTAAACACAACTGCACATTACAGAATACTGGGATGGAATGCTGCGATGAAACGTATGAGAAATCAGCTGTTTACTCAGTTTAATCTCTAGTTATATATTTTCTTATATATTCCACTGCAAATGACATTTAATTGGCTCACGGGCCGGATGCGGCCGGCGGGCCTACAGTTGCCCATCCCTGCAAAGGACTGGAGTGTGGAGTGCATAGAAAATACTAAATTATACGTTACGTTAATTTGTATCAAAAAACATAAGAAAGTTAGTTGGGGAACATCTCTCTCTGTACAACTAACAGGAAGCCTACTGTAGTCAAGTGTGAGCAGGAGTTGGCCATAGCGTCATCAGACTCGGACCCTCCCCCTGCGTGTCCACAGACCAGTCTGCACTCTAGCAAACCCTCCCACTTCAAGCAGCACCAGCACGGCCCCACGATTCTTCCTTCTGTCTCCATTTTCACACCGGGTGCCTACTCCAGGCATGGCTGACGGCTGTACCCAGTCATGGCACTGCGACATTACACCCTCGACTTCAATCTCTCAGCGCCAGGTAAATGACACACACCGGCATTCACTAGGCTACGAACGGTTGCAGCACAACAGGACATGGGGGTCATTAGCTATCATTTCCATTTGCGCATCTACTGTACGCTAGCTAGCTAACTAATCGTTGTCAATACGCGCAGTCTGTCTAATATATATACAAAAAAATCATACAATTATGATATATGCACGATTAGTGTTTTTTTTCTTGGAGGACGTAGCTAATGTGCTGAATAATATTGATCTAGCTAAATGTCGTCCGCTATCTTGATAGCATAATTCCAAGTCAGACATTGGTTGCCAGCAACATGACAGGCAGGCGGGTAATATGACCTTTTGTGCAGTTGCTAGCTAGCTAGGTTAGCAAAGGCATCTCATCTGTCTGCTGCTGCGCCTGTCTGCGTCGTACATGTTTTGGTTTCAATTGACAGCCAGTCAAGTTTGACTAGCTAGTTAGCTAGCATAGCAATGTTGACTTTGTTTATTGATGAGGCTATAGCCATCTCAAGCTGGGCACAATTTTTTTAATCGTAAGGTCCCAGTGGCCAATAATCAGTCTTATATCCATAGTATAGCCGCTCACTGTAAAAAGGCATACAAGCAGAATTTGCAAGTTAAAGTACCTAGGCTACTGCCATTTATTTTTAGCATGTTGCTGCATAGCCTACTGTCTGGTCTATTAAGGTAACGTTACACAGACAAGACATGAAGAACATACTTATCTAGCTTAAGGGGGGGTAAATGTGGTAATTATTGTGTTGTCACCCTAGATATGTCCCTCCCCTTTTCTGTTTAGTGGACTGTCCTATGACTGTGCATGGGCTGCAGTCTATATTTCAAGAGCAGGAAATGACAGAGACAGTCCATGACACTGAGGGACATGGATACCTTGCTACCTTCATTGGCAAGAATGGCAGGTAGGCACCAGTTCCATCAACACTGTCATCATTATTTATGTCACCACCAACATATTTTGTAGAATGAATCTAGAATCTAATGTTCATGAATTAGGCCTAGTGTGTTTTCGATTTTTCAAAACCCGGAAGTGCTACAGTAAAAACATAAAAATAATAAGAACAAGTAATAAAGCACATGAGACACACAGCACACTATGAAGACAGTAAGGCCAGACAGGTTCAGCAAGGTATGGTGCTTTAGGTACTCTTTAAAAGCATGCACAGCCGTAGCACCCTTACGCACTGGACAATACATGTTGTATTTCTATTTATTAAGCATCCCCACAGCTACTCTTCCTGGGGTCCTCAGGTCACTACTTTACTACCACATATCTACAGTACAAAATCCATGTGTGTGTGTAGTGTGTCTGTGTGTGTCTCTCTTCACAGTCCCCTCTGTTCCATAAGGTGTATTTTTATCTGTTTTGTAAATCTGATTCTACTGCTTGCATCAGTTACCTGATGTGGAATAGAGTTCAATGTAGCTATGGCTCTATGTAGTACTGTGTGCCTCCCATAGTCTGTTCTGGACTTAGGGATTGTGAAGAGACCTCTGGTGGCATGTCTTGTGGGGTATGCATTGGTGTCCGAGATGTGTTCTAATAGTTTAAACAGACAGCTCGGTGCATTCAGCATGTCAATACTTCTTACAAAAACAAGTAGTGATGAAGTCAATCTCTCCTCTACTTTGAGCGATGAGAGATTAATGTTAGCTCCGTGTACATTTAAGAGCCAGCCGTGCTGCCCTGTTCTGAGCCAATTGAGCCAAGTTCTTCTTTGTGGCACCTGACCACACAACTGGACAGTAGTCCAGGTGTGACAAAACTAGGGCCTGTAGGACCTGCCTTGTTGATAGTGTTGTTAAGAAGGCAGAGAAGCGCTTTATTATGGACAGACTTCTCCCCATCTTAGCTAGTGTTGCATCGACATGTTTTGACCATGACAGTTTACAAACAGGGTTACTCCAAGCAGTTTAGTCACCTCAACTTGCTAAATTTCCACATTATTCATTACAAGATTTAGTTGAGGTTAAGTGAATGATTTGTCCCAAATTCAATGCTTTTAGTTTTTGAAATATTTAGGACTAACCTATTTCTTGCAACCCATTCTGAAACTGACTGCAGCTCTTCGTTAAGTGTTGCAGTAATTTCACTCGCCGCAGTAGCTGACGTCTATAGTGTTGAGTCATCCGCATACATAGACACACTGGCTTTGCAGTACGTTTGCCAATCGGTTGTGCAGCCAGACTTATTTGCCATTCCTTTTGCCTCATCCCTCTCAACCATACAGTTTTAGAATTCCTCATCAATCCACAGGGATTTAACCGTTTTTACAGACATTTTCTTAATGGGTGCGTGCTTATTAGTAACTGGAATAAGCAATTTCATAAATGTGTAAAGTGCAGTCTGGTTGCTCCTCATTACACACCACAGACAAGCAAATATTATTTGCATCATCAACATAGGAATCACTACAAAATGTATTTTATGACTTCTTATACACTATATTAGGCCCAGCCTTTGGAACTTTGGTTGTCCTAGATATTGCTACAATACAGTGCATTCGGAAAGTATTCAGACACCTTGTGTTTTCCCACATTTTTGTTACTTTACAGACTTATTCTAAAATTGATTACATTTATTTTTTTCCTTATCAATCTACACACAATACCCAATAATGACAAAGCAAAATCAGGTTTTTGAAAAGTTTGCAGATGTATTTAAAATGAAAAACAGAAATACCTTATTTACATAAGTATTCAGACCCTTTGCTATGAAACTCGAAATTGAGCTCAGGTGCATCTTGTTTACATTGATCATCCTTTAGATGTTTCTACAACTTGATTGGAGTCCATCTGTGGTAAATTCAGTTGATTGGACATTATTTGGAAAGGAAACACACCTGTCTATATAAGGTCCCACAGTTGACAGTGAATGTCAGAGCAAAAACCAAGCCATGAGGTTGAAGGAATTGTCCGTAGAGCTCCAAGACAGGATTGTGTCGAGGCACAGATCCGTGGAAGTGTACCAACAATTCTGCAGCATTGAAGGTCCCCAAGAACACTGTGGCCTCCATCATTCTTAAATGGAAGAAGTTTAGAACTAACAAGACTCTTCCTAAAGCTGGCCACCCAGCCAAACTGAGCAAACGGTGGAGAAGGGCCTTGGTCAGGGAGATGACCAAGAAACCGATGGTCACTCTGACAGAGCTCCAGAGTTCGTCTGTGGAGATGGAAGAACCTTCCAGAAGGACAACCATCTCTGCAGCACTCCACCAATCAGGCCTTTATGGTTGGGTGACCAGACGGAAGCCACTCCTTAGTAAAATGCACATGACAGCCCTCTTGGAGTTTGCCAAAGGGCACCTAAAGGACTCTCAGAACATGAAAAACAAGATTCTCTGGTCTGATGAATCCAAGATTGAACTCTTTGGCCTGAATGCCAAGTGTCACGTCTGGAGGAAACCTGGCACCCTCCCTACGGTGAAGCATGGTGGTGGCAGCATCATGCTGTGGGGATGTTTTTCAGTGGCAAGGACTGGGAGACTAGTCAGGATCGAGGGAAAGATGAACGGAGCAAAGTACAGAGAGATCCTTGATGGAAACCTGCTCCAGAGCACTCAGGACCTCAGACTGGGGCGAAGGTTCACCTTCCAACAGGACAATGACCCTAAACACACAGCCAAGACAACACAGGAGTGGCTTCGGGACAAGTCTCTGAATGTCCTTGAGTGGCCCAGCCAGAGCCCGGACTTGAACCCGATCTAACATCTCTGGAGAGACCTGTAAATAGATGTGCAGCGACGCTCCCCATCCAACCTGACAGAGCTTCAGAGTATCTGTAGAGAAGAATGGAAGAAACTCCCCAAATACAGGTATGCCAAGCTTGTAGCGTCATACCCAAGAAGACTTGAGGCTGTAATTGCTGTCAAAGGTGCTTCAACAAATTAGGATACTCCTTTCAAGCAGATTTCTGCAGCATTAGTAAATATGTGATCAATACATGCTGTTTGTAAATATCCTGGTAGGTTGACTGATAACATTTGGTATTGATATTTATTAGGATCCCCATTAGCCGCTGCAAAAGCATCAGCTACTCTTCCTGGGGTCCACATCAAACATGACATAATACATTGTACAGAACATTATTAGTCAAGACTGAAACACATACATTTTAAATGTCACACACAGCCTACATATCAGTACATACACACACAATCTATGTCTAATACATAGTACAGTGCAAATTACAATACAAGATATATAAAATGGCTGTGTCTCTTCACAGTCCCCTTTGTGCAGTAAAGTGTTCTTTTATCTGTTTTTTGAAACTGGTTTTATTGCTAGCTTGAGTTACTTGGGGTGGCAGAGAGTTCCATGTAGTCATGGTTCTATTTAATATTGTGCGTTTCCAAGCCTCTGTTCTGGACTTGGGGACTGTGAAGAGACCTCTGGTTGCATGTCATGTGTTGTACCAATGAGTGTCTGAACTGTGTGCCAACTGCTTGAACAGACAGTTCGGTACCTTCAACACATCAATAGTGATGCAGTCAAACTCTCCTTAACTTTGAGCCAGGAGAGACTGACATGCATATTACTGACACTTTCCCTCCGTGTACATCGAAATGCGATACGTGCTTCTTGATGGGCGCATGCCTATCAGTAACCGGAAGAAGCAGTTTCATAAATACTTAAAGTGCAGCGTACGGATGTACCTCATTACACACATCAGACCAACAAATATTTTTCACATCTTCGACATAGGAATCATTGAAAAACGTATTGTATGATCGTTTATACACAATTTTAGGTCCAGTTTTTTCTAGATATGGCTATGATTATATGATCACTACATCTGATGGGTGTGGATACTGCTTTAGAGCAGATTTCTGCAACACTAGTAAAGATGTAATCAATAGACATGGATGATTTAGTTCTGTTTGTAAATACATTTTTACATTTACATTTTAGTCATTTAGCAGACGCTCTTATCCAGAGCGACTTACAGTTAGTGAATACATATATATTTTTTTTATACTGGCCCCCCGTGGGAATCGAACCCACAACCCTGGCGTTGCAAACGCCATGCTCTATCAACTGAGCTACATCCCTGCCGGCCATTCCCTCCCCTACCCTGGACGACGCTGGGCCAATTGTGCGCCGCCCATGAGTCTCCCGGTCGCGGCCGGCTGCGACAGAGCCTGGATTCGAACCAGGATCTACTGGCACAGTTAGCACTGCGATGCAGTGCCTTAGACCACTGCAGTGCCTTAGACCACTGCGCCACTCAGGAGAGTGCTAACTAAATACCCTGGTAGGTTGACTGATGACTTGAACCAGATTGCAGGCACTGGCTACAGCTTGGAGCTTCTTTTTGAGTGTGCAGCTTGATGACAATCAGTCAATATTTAGGTCACCAAGAAAATATACCTCTCTGTTGATATCACATACATTATCCAACATTTCACACATATAGTCTATAACAACTTCCTACGAAAATAGGCTTTAGGTGAGGCAGATGAATCTGTAGCCATATTACTTGCACATCATCTGACATGAGATCCTTTCTCAGCGTAACAGGAATATGACTCTTGACATACATGGCAACACCCCTCCATTTGCATGTCTATCGTTCCTATATATTCTATTACCATGTATAGCTACTACTGCATCATCAAAGGAGTTATCTAAGTGTGTTTCAGAGATGGCCAGAATATGAATGTTTTCTGATGTTAATAAGTTGTCCATTTCATGAACCTTGTTTCTCAGGCTACATATGTTAATATGGGCTATTTATTTTGGTCATTTTCTGGGTTGCTTGTTTGTTTTTAGTGCTATTCTGAGGGGCTGAACTGAGGTAGACATGTCAGTGACATTTACATTTGAGTCAATGGTACTGAGTGGTCTGCCCACAGTGGGCTTCTTCCTAAGGCAGACAGTTTCAGTGCAAACAGTGGAATTCAGTTCTGTGTGCATATGATTATTGCAGACAATACCCTCGGAGCTAACAATTAAAGTAACATAGATTAGGTTACTTACATTTACTGCACTTCTATTTCTCTGGGATATAATATGATTTCCATGTCCTCTGTTGCTTATGACAGGGAGGACTGGACTGTACCAAACACAGACCATCAGTCTCTTAAGCAGTTCGCTATGTTGATGGAGATAATCCTGGAACCCCTGCGGTTAGGGTGAATCCCATCTCTTTTAAAGAGTGTTGGTTGCTCCCACAGCAAGTCAAAATTGTCACAAAAGGAGACATTCCTGTCTTTGCAGAGTTTCTTCAGGAACTCGTTTAGGGCAGCGAGGCAGCTGTAACGCTCCGAACCCCTTATATAACAAGGCAGGGGGCCAGAGATGACTGTTCTCTTCCCTGTGCAAACAAGGGTGTTCAAGAGAATGTTGTAGTCCTTCTTCAGTTCCTTAGATTGCCGAAAGCATGAACCAGGTTGCAGACACTGGTTACAGTTTGAAGCTTTTTCTTGAGTGGGCAGGTTGATGAAAGCCAGTCAATATTTAGGTCACCCAGAAAATATACCTCTCTGTTGATATCACATACATTATCAAGCATTTCACACAAATTATACAGAAACTGACTGTTAGCACTTGGTGGTCTATAGCAGCTTTCCTCAAGAATGGGCTTTAGGTGAGATAGGTGAACCTGTAGCCATATTACTTCAACAGTATTTAACATGTGATCCTACCTAAGCTTTACAGGAATGTGGCTCTGAAAATAGACAGCAACACCGCCCCCATTGGCATTTCTGTCTTTTCTGTAGATGTTATAACCATGTATTGCTACCACTGTATCATCAAAGGTATTATCTAAGTGAGTTTCAGAGATAGTCAGAATATGAATGTCATCTGTTACTAGCAAGTTATGAACCTTGTTTTTTAGGCTACATGTGTTAATGTGGGCTATTTTTGGCACTTTTCTGGTATGCTTGATTGTTTTTATTGCTTTACTGCGAAGCTTATCAGTAGTAGACATGACAATGTTATTTATGTTTGAGCTGATAGTGCAGGGTGAGCTGCACACAGTGGACTTCCTAAACTCAGCAAAAAAAGAAACGTCCTCTCACTGTCAACTGCGTTTATTTTCAGCAAACCTAACATGTGTAAATATTTGTATGAACATAACAAGATTCAACAACTGAGACATAAACTGAACAAGTTCCACAGACATGTGACTAACAGAAATTGAATAATGTGTCCCTGAACAAAGGGGGGGTCAAAATCAAAAGTAACAGTCAGTATCTACAGTGCATCTCCTCCTCATGGACAGCACCAGATTTGCCAGTTCTTGCTGTGAGATGTTACCCCACTCTTCTACCAAGGCACCTGCAAGTTCCCGGACATTTCTGGGGGGAACGGCCCTAGCCCTCACCCTCCGATCCAACAGGTCCCAGACATGCTCAATGGGATTGAGATCCGGGCTCTTCGCTGGCCATGGCAGAACACTGTCATTCCTGTCTTGCAGGAAATCACGCACAGAACGAGCAGTATGGCTGGTGGCATTGTCATGATGGAGGGTCATGTCAGGATGAGCCTGCAGGAAGGGTACCACATGAGGGAGGAGGATGTCTTCCCTGTAATGCACAGCGTTGAGATTGCCTGCAATGACTACAAGCTCAGTCCGATAATGCTGTGACACACCGCCCCAGAACATGACGGACCCTCCACCTCCAAATCGATCCCGCTCCAGAGTACAGGCCTCGGTATAACGCTCATTCCTTCGACGATAAACGCGAATCCGACCATCACCCCTGGTGAGACAAAACCGCAACTTGTCAGTGAAGAGCTCTTTTTGCCAGTCCTGCCTGGTCCAATGACGGTGGGTTTGTGCCCATAGGCAACGTTGTTGCCGGTGATGTCTGGTGAGGACCTGCCTTACAACAGGCCTACAAGCCCTCAGTCCAGCCTCTCTCAGCCTATTGTGAACAGTCTGAGCACTGATGGAGGGATTGTGCATTCCTGGTGTAACTCGGGCAGTTGTTGTTGCCATCCTGTACCTGTCCCGCAGGTGTGATGTTCGGATGTACCGATCCTGTACACGTGGTCTGCCACCGCGAGGACGATCAGCTGTCCGTCCTGTCTCCATGTAGCGCTGTCTTAGGCGTCTCACTGTACGGACATTGCAATTTATTGCCCTGACCACACATCTGCAGTCCTCATGCCTCCTTGCAGCATGCCTAAGGCACGTTCACGCAGATGAGCAGGGACCCTGGGCATCTTTCTTTTGGTGTTTTTCAGAGTCAGTAGAAAGGCCTCTTTAGTGTCCTAAGTTTTCATAACTGTGACCTTAATTGCCTACCGTCTGTAAGCTGTTAGTGTCTTAACGACCGTTTCACAGGTGCATGTTCATTAATTGTTTATGGTTCATTGAACAAGCATGAGAAACAGTGTTTAAACCCTTTACAATGAAGATCTGTGAAGTTATTTGGATTTTTACGAGTTATCTTTGGAAGACAGGGTCCTGAAAAAAGGATGTTTAGTAGGGCACACCGCCTCAGTGCTAACAGTATAACTCTGGTTCATAGGCACATGATTACTGCATACAATAGCTGTAGGATCGACAGAGGCATTCAGGGGAGTTAGAGGGACATAAATTAGGTTACTTACATCGTGACTGCCACTGCCCCTGGGATAATGTACATTTGCTGCAGCATTACGACAACTGAGCGACACAATGGTAGGGATAATTTGAACTGGGCTTTGGTCATTATCTCAACGCATCCTTGAAATGTGTGGTCAGAGTCCAGGAGCCAAGATGATTTGGATGGACACCGTCATTCCTGTAGAGGATTTTCTGTTTCCAAAAGGTGTAAAAGTTACACTATATATACAAAAGTATGTGGACACCCCGATGCTGACAGGTGTATAAAATTGAGCACACAGCCATGCAATCTCAATAGACAAACATTGGCAGTAGAATGGCTTTACTGAAGAGCTCAGTGACTTTCAACGTCATCTGTCCTCGGTTGCAAATCTCACTACGGAGTTCCAAACTGCCTCTGGAAGCAATGTCAGCACAATAACTGTTCGTCGGGAGATTCATAAAATGGGTTTCCATGGCCAAGCAGCCGCACACAACCCTAAGATCACCATGCGCAATGCCAAGCGTCGGCTGGAGTGGTTTAAAGCTCGCCGCCATTGGACTCTGGAGCAGTGCAAACGTGTCATCTGGTAGTCCGACGGACGAATCTGGGTTTGGCAGATGTCAGGAGAACGCTGCCTGCCCCAATGCATAGTGCCAACTGTAAAGTTTGGTGGAGGAGGAATAATGTTCTGGGGCTGTTTTTCTTGGTTCGTTCTAGGCCCCTTAGTTCCAGAGAAGGGAAATATTAATGCTACAGCATACAATGACATTCTAGACGATTCTGGGCTTCCAACTTTGTGGCAACACGTTGGGGAAGGCCCTTTCTTGTTTCAGCATGACAATGCCTGCACAGAGCCCAGACCTCAACCCCATCAAACACCTTTGGGATGAATTGGAACGCCGACTTTGAGCCAGTCCTAATCGCCCAACATCAGTACCCGACCCCAGCGTTCCAACATCTAGTTGAAAGCCTTCCCAGAAGAGTGGAGCCTGTTATAGTAGCAAAGGGGGGACCAACTCCATATGAATGATTTTGGAATGAGATGTTCGATGAGCAGGTGTCCATATGCTTTTGGTCATGTAGTGTATCTATAAAAGTTATTCCAACAGAGCTACATTAATCTGTAGTAATAGTTTGGATACATTATTTAGCCCCTGTCACTTGTACTAGTGTAAGTCAATAAGGTGATGTATCCGAACTATTGCTAGATAACAAGCTACCATACTATGCTTTGCACAGGGGTTACATAGGGATCCTCTTTGGGGTTAAATAGATGTCCTCTCTGGGGTTACATAGATGTCCTCTGTGGGGTTACATAGATGTCCTCTGTGGGGTTACATAGGGGTCCTCTGTAGCTCAGCTAGTTCAATATCATCTTAGATTAGCACAATCAAATCACATTTTATTTATCACATGCGCCGAATACAACTGGTGTAGACTTACTTGCTTACGAAGCTTTCCCAACAATGCAGAATAAAAAAATAATAATAATTGTAACGAACACAAGATAAATAAAATACACAAGAATGGAGCTATATACAGGGAGTACCAGATCAATGTGCAGAGGTACTAGGTATTTGAGGTAGATATGTACATGAAGGCAGGGTAAAGTAACTAGGCATCAAGATAGATAATAATAAGAGTCAAATAAATTAGTCCCCAAGTGGCGCAGTGGTCTAAGGCACTGCATCGCAGTGCTAGCTGTGCCACTAGAGATCCTGGTTCAAATCCAGGCTCTGTCGTAGCCGGCCGCGACCGGGAGACCTATGGGGTGGCGCACAATTGGCCCAGCGTCGTCCAGGGTAGGGGAGGGAATGGCCGGCAGGGATGTAGCTCAGTTGGTAGAGCATGGCGTTTGCAATGCCAGGGTTGTGGGTTCAATTCCCACGGGGGGCCAGTATGAAAAAAAATAAATGTAATTCGCTCTGGATAAGAGCGTCTGCTAAATGACTTAAATGTAAATGTGAATGTAAAGAACAGAGAGACAGTAGTAGCACCAGCAAATGATGTGAGTGTGTTGGGGGAGGGGTGTAGTGTTTGAATGTGTGAGGTTGTCAAGGTTTATGCAAAACAAATGTAGACAGAAGTAGCAGTGTTATATGCCCTCAGCAAATACTGTAATGGCAGATACAGGCTACACAAAAATGTTGTTGTAATTGAGAAATATTTAAGGTGACAGGAATTTGTAAAATCCTAGTTATTTTTACCAATACCCTGACTGTCCAATGAAAACCCCAGACCATTGATTGGCCAGTTAAGTGGATCATTGGTACAACAATGGCTTGCGTTCAGATGTGGCTTTGTTTATGGCTTTGTTTATCGGATCTAAGGGCTTTGGTGCTTCCTGTTTTATGTGTAGTGAGTGGTAAACACTGCCGGTGGGCCATTGTGTGGGCCTAAGCCTGCATGAATATGCCCGCGGCAACACCACACATAATTTTGGGTAAAAATGCTCAACCTTCAGCTGCCCCTGGCTCGCCACTGTGCTTTCATAAAGCTTAGGTCAATAGGTCAACCTGTATCATGCCACAGCTCTCCTCGTGAGCTTTGGGTTGAAGGAGAGAGAAGTGAGAGAGAGAAGTTATAGCCTAGATTCAATTCTATATTTCTCTCAATTTAACTCTGTGCTTCTTTCTTTCTCTGTTTGTGTCTGTCTCTTTTCAGGTTGGTTATTCTGCGTGTGCCCGTCCATGGTCTGCTTACCATTGATCTGCAGTGTTGTGAAGGAGATAACATTGTACAAGTAGAGAATGTAGGTGATGAGAGAACCTTTACAAAGGACCTGCTTACATCCATACATAAAACAATAACACAAATACAAAAAAAGTACATATTTAACAGACCTTCAGAATACCCTAAGTAAGAAACATTTCCATAAATTAGATACAGCAACACATCAAATCAAATTGTATTTATCACATTCGGCGAATACAACTGGTGTAGACTTTACAGTGAAATGCTTGCTTACAAATTTTTCGAACATGTGGTCTCATAGGCCTTTGGACTATTTGACATTAAGGATATTTTGCTTAATGTAGCATTAGAATATGCAAAATAACACATTTGGTTTTCTCTCAGCTTTTGAATGCACTGGAAAAGAAGCTGAGAAGTCTCCTACATGGAAACATTAAGAGGGTCAAGAGGTAAGGCTCGAGTGGTGGATAATCATACGGTAGTGGCCTTGTGTGTTGACTATCTTGTGACTGGAGAGGTACACAAGCTGTAGTGTGAAATGATTACCCTGTAACCCCCTGTCAATGTCTCCATGATGCTATCATGAACATGATATCTACCACCTTCCCCAGGCTCCCAGCTCTGATACGAGGTGCAGCTGTTGATCGATACTGGCCCACAGCTGACGGCAGACTGGTGGAGTATGACATAGATCGGGTTGTATACGATGAGGACTCTGCATACCAGAACATAAAGATCATGCACTCACAGCAGTTTGGCAATATCCTGATCCTCAATGGGGATGTTAGTAAGTAAAATATAGCGTTCCTACAGGCCTTGATTTAAGATAGAATTTTAGATACAATTGTTATGAATTATTCCTCACCTGCTGCTACTTTATATTGTTGTAATTATGTTATTTACTTTTGTTATTTAGGTCACTATTGTTGTTCAACTGTCATTTTTCACTTCTAAAATCTAAATCTAATAAGATTAACATTTGACTGGGTTTCAGTCGTGGCATGTGGCTTACTTATCTAATGATATTGTAATGTGATTATATGGCAGATTTGTCAGAGAGTGACCTACCCTACACCCAGGCCATCATGGGCAGAGGGAAAGAGAACTATGCAGGGAAGGAAGTGCTGATCTTAGGAGGCGGTGATGGAGGAATCCTTTCAGAGGCCGTCAAACTCAAGCCAAAGATGATCACCATGGTAGAGATATCCTTTCAGGACACTGCTTTTCACTTCTCTCTGTGCTCAGTTAACATATTGCTTCAGGGATTTGCACCAACAATATTTTAACACTAACCTCTGAGCATTTTTCGAGACGTGGCCCGGTAGGATTATCTGGTCTGTCATCTGTCTTCCCCTGTGCCTGGTTTGTAATGCCTTGACAAAGTGTTTACATCGACCAAATGGTGATTGATGGGTGTAGAACGCACATGAGGAAGACATGTGGAAGTGTTCTGGACAACCTGAAGGGAGAATGTTACCAGGTGAGCAGGACATTGCTGTCCACTGCACCTCTCCTTAGATGAGATGGAACGTTTGTCTTTTGCCCACTACTCTGAAAAGCTCCGCTCTCTGTGGTCTTGTATGTTACTACATGGGGTTTCCATGACTACATTGCCCTGCACCCCCTCCATCTTTATTCCATCTGTTGTTATCTCTCTCCAGGTGTTGGTAGAGGACTGCGTTCCTGTTCTGAAAAAGTATGTTGAGGAAGGGAAGACGTTTGATTACGTCATCAATGACCTCACAGCGGTCCCCATCTCCACAGCGCCAGAGGAGGGTGAGTGACAAATGCTCTCTCATGTGGTCCTCTTGGACAGTCAGTTCTAACGATGTATGCAATGATGAATACTGGTATGGCTCTTGTAAAGACGCACCACATTATACCTCACTGCAAAGAATTGATCGGATTTAGGATGTGGATAGTGTAATCTTAACCTGTTTCTTGGATAGGAGCTTGTATGAAACACTCGCATAATTGGTTGACAGATGGTTTACTCTGTCTCAGACTCTACATGGGAGTTCCTACAGCTTATCTTGGATCTCTCAATCAAAGTACTGCGTCCTACTGGGAAGTACTTCACACAGGTGAGACCCATATTCGTTGAATGCTTCATACAGTCACCCTAGCATTGTGTGGAATTCAGCTCATATTGATATCACCATCCCTACACATGATTAACTTATATGTCTGTCTCGTATGTCTTTCTTCATGAGAGACAAGTTTGTCCTAGTGTGATGTTTTTTGGGGGACATTTTTGTCCCCTAATTGCTGTGTGGTCCGTGTTTTAACCCTGTTGTGTGTCATCAGGGTAACTGTGCGAATCTGACTGAGGCACTGGCTCTTTATGAGGAGCAGCTGGGAAGGCTCTCGTGTCCTGTAGACTTCTCCAAGGAGGTGGTGTGTGTGCCCTCTTATATGGAACTGTATCCTTCGAGAAAAGAGTCTTGTGCTTATCACACACGTCTCCCATTTACAGTCACACAGGCATACTCATGTATAGACGTGTGGTTACTTGTTGTTTACATGGCATTCTCCTTAACAAGCTGACTCAGGTGGGTTTTCTATACCGTTTGGAAGAAGTAAAGAGCTCCCTCGGTCCCCTCCGTATGCTGCCTGCCAGAATGTGAAAACTGCCCCCCCTCCATGATCCGCTGTTGCACTGAGGGGAGAGATGACCCCCCCCCCCCCCCCCCATCTCTACTCACACTGTTTTGTTATCCTTCCATGTCCAACTCTCTCTTAAACCCTTTTTACATGTTAGTTGTATTATTTTATGTCCAAACTTACAAGAGATTGTATTTCTGTTAGCTGGATATTTTGAGTTGGGCTGTTGTTTTTGCATGTGCCCTCCAAGGAGAGCTGTGGGGCTGCTACCACTGGTCTAGGGTTTAGACTTCTCTGACTATAGCCTGGTCCCAGACCTGTCTGGGTTTAGACTTCTCTGACTATAGCCTGGTCCCAGACCTGTCTGGGTTTAGACTTCTCTGATTATAGCCTGGTCCCAGACCTGTCTGGGTTTAGACTTTTCTGACTATAGCCTGGTCCCAGACCTGTCTGGGTTTAGACTTCTCTGATTATAGCCTGGTCCCAGACCTGTCTGGGTTTAGACTTCTCTGATTATAGCCTGGTCCCAGACCTGTCTGGGTTTAGACTTCTCTGATTATAGCCTGGTCCCAGACCTGTCTGGGTTTAGACTTCTCTGACTATAGCCTGGTCCCAGACCTGTCTGGGTTTAGACTTCTCTGACTATAGCCTGGTCCCAGACCTGTCTGGGTTTAGACTTCTCTGATTATAGCCTGGTCCCAGACCTGTCTGGGTTTAGACTTTTCTGATTATAGCCTGGTCCCAGACCTGTCTGGGTTTAGACTTCTCTGATTATAGCCTGGTCCCAGACCTGTCTGGGTTTAGACTTCTCTGATTATAGCCTGGTCCCAGACCTGTCTGGGTTTTAGACTTTTCTGACTATAGCCTGGTCCCAGACCTGTCTGGGTTTAGACTTCTCTGATTATAGCCTGGTCCCAGACCTGTCTGGGTTTAGACTTCTCTGATTATAGCCTGGTCCCAGACCTGTCTGGGTTTAGACTTCTCTGATTATAGCCTGGTCCCAGACCTGTCTGGGTTTTAGACTTTTCTGACTGTTGTTGTCTAGTTGTCATGCCATACATTTTACATGTCTTATACACGGCAGGGCAACAATACTCAGAGGAGTTGGCTAAATCTCATACAGGTCTGGGACCAAGCTATAGTCAGAGTTCTAAAGCCTAGACAGATCTGGGACCAGTATTTAAACACTCTTGGTATACCTGCCCCTCAGGGTGTTGTTACTTTTCAAATTTGAGTTATTAAAACAGCACCAACATACAATAGGCTTTTGGGTTCTGATTGTGTGATAGGATATGTGCTCGCCGTAGTTTCAAATGAATGTCTGTTTGTGCGTTTGATTGTTTTTCTTCTTCTGTTGTAGCTAATTTGATTCCCAGTCCTTCCCAGATTCCCAGTCCTTTCCAAGATGTTGAAAAGGCAGTGTGACCCTGCCCATTGAGGCTGAAGTGTCCAAACATGTTTTTAAAAGGGAAAAGGGCCCTCCTTTGTGGCGGTTTCTTGCTTTAATGTGAATTATGTTTTTATTATTTACCACCTTTTTAGTTTCTCCTGCTGGATCTTATTTTACAAATTCAGTTTAGAATTTTTCTATAACATTGTTTGGTGCATGTGCTGGAAAATTAAATATTTTTTATTGAATCTAGTTTACCATATTCACAGTGCACATTCATGCCTTTGATCAATGTTGTGGTGCTTTGTTAAATGTATTTATTTTATATTATTTCACCAAATGCTGTTTTATCCCACTTGAAAAAAATACCTTTTGTTCAGCAGTGACTACTTGCTATTAAAAACGAGTTGGAGAAGAACATTTTTGGTGTCTTTCTTTTGCAGGGAAGTATGTTTGATTCACAGTGGTATTACCAGATAGATTAGCTAGCAGTCTGAGATGTTACAACTGACAGACAATTTGGATGTTACTACTAAAAGTCCAGAATCATTCCTATGCAAACGAACTCACTACTTTGAATACAGATTTGTTTATATTTCATTCTACCATGAGCGATTTCAGTAAGACTTCCCCTTTGATAACATGAACTTCAGTAATTTCATTATCCTGCGTGTGGTTCTAATGTCCACAAAAACAGTGTGTCCTTAGTGTAGAGAATCCATCAAGTTATCTATCAACTACAAAGGATGTACTTATCAATTTTGGCAGACAATCTTATCCAGAGCAACTTACAGGAGCAAGTAGGGTTAAGTGCCTTGCTCAAGGGCACATAAACAGATTTTTCACCTGGTCAGCTCAGGGATTCAAACCAACAACCTTTCGGTTACTGGCCCAATGCTCTTAACCACTAAGCTACCTGCTGCCTGCTCAATGTGCTGATCAGGCTGCTGAAAAGACACTTCCAACCTGGAGCAACGCTTGTATGTGGCGGGAGACATCTTTCTGGGAAGCTGCTGTATACACCTAATAATTTGCAATAAGATTGCAATTTTTATTGCAAATATTACACTAACACACATACCTGTGTGTGAGTTGTCACAACTATTTCCTCTCTGTTTTAACTGTATTCTCCACACCTTGCCTCTATCTTTCCCTTAGTATTGTATTGTACTGTGTTTGTGTTTTGTCTCTGTGTAGAACCTGAATTGCCGATTCTCAGGTAACATTTTTATTTTATGTATGTGATATTTAGCAAGATTTATAATCACATCACATACTTTTCGTTAGTGGAGATGGAATATAGAACTCCCATGATAATATAGTAGTGTGTGGTCAATGAACAACTGAAGAGCGGTGTCATAAGCGCCAGACTAACCACTTCAGGGGGCCTGAACAACAACATTTTGGAGGCCCCCTCATGGTGGTGGAGAGAATGTTTCTTTAAAGCTAACTTCCAGAAATTCTACACATTTTGCCATGGAGCAGAGAGAAAAATGTTGCAGTTTTATCACAAATGTCTTACTATTTTATACGTTTTGCAATGGGGCTGTGAGAAGATGTTGCCATTTTAAAGCTAATTTATTGCTATTCTACATATATGCTATCTGATCAGGGCTGGCTCTAGCCTTTTGGGGCACTAAGGAAGGGCACTGCTGTCTGTCACTACCATCTGTTTCCACTTCCATCCACTCCATTCATCCTTTTGGAAACAAATATGTGACCCAAATACACTGAACAAAAATATAAACGCAACATGTAAGGTGTTTGTCCCATGTTTCATGAGCTGAAATTAAAGATCCCAGAAATTTTCCATACGCACAAAAAAGCTTATTTCTCTACAATTTTGTGCACAAATGTGTTTATGTAGTATCTGAGGAATTTATGACTTTGTTAATGTTTGCAAATGGTAGCTTAGAGAATGTTGATTTGGCCCAGGGAGACATCTGGAGAGCAGTTTTAGAGGAGTACCCTAAAGCAGAGGAAGTCTGTTAGGTGACCTCCTGGGATTGGTCTATAGGGGAAACACCCATATCAGATTACATAGGATAAATACTTGGTGAAGACAAAGGAGGTCAGAACAACATATTATTTTGGGTCCACTGTTCTCCAGATGCCTGCAGGTATCTGTAAATCGACGCTGAAATCCTTTGTTATGAATAAACCTTTATGATCAAAGTACAGCGTCAGCGGATTTCCTTGTTCTCACAGCATAATTAGCAACGTTTTCTCGACACAACAAAATGGCGACGAGGATTTGGACGAATTGCGTTTTTTCTCAACGTTCCATTCATGGGCGCCGAGCTGACTTTCGCTCCGGAGTCCGGCAGATAAGGGTGAGTTTTCTCACTACTTTGGGCAACTGGTCAGTTCGTGTGTCTGTGCGTTGAATGAATGCACCGCTAAGAACTTGCGTGTGTTATTTGCTGTGGGTCCGTTCTAAATTTGTTTGCGCTGGTAAACAACGCAAAAAGGGGGGAGTGTCTATAGGGATATTTTGCTTGAATAAAATTCAAGAAGAATAGATTGAAAGGAATAAGGCCAAGGTAAATGTATACAAATTAGGACCATTGCGAATCTATGGAAAGCCCTCTCAGGAGGCGATCATTAGGATGGGCCAAAAAATCCTAAAAGCACATTAGGTGGGTTTAGGTCAGTCCCGGGGACTGGGGATTGTGGTATATACATTCTATTGCAAGTTACCGCTCATCTTATAGTTGACAAAGTATATGTTTGATGTGACCGCTCATTGAATATCCGCAAACTCGTGGTAGCCTAAATTTAGGAACAATGGAAAATACGGCGCAATGGAGGTAACATGCTACATGCTACATGCTACCTTAGGGGTCCATAGGAATGGAATAAGCCTCTTAAAACTGTGTATGTATGAAAGAGAGAGAGAGAGAGAGAAAAATAATAAAATAAAGACGTCTCTGTTGTGTTTAAACTGTGTGTCGACTCATATTAGGATAAGATTTATGTTAGAGATATATACATATATATGTTTTGGTTGAGGATAGGGGTTTTTGTTTTTATAAGGAAATACGTAAGTTAAGGTTAAAAAATCTTATGAGTCTCCGTTGGTGAGAACGTTAATAGTTGTTAACTATATATGAGCCCCCTGGAAGGACGCTAAGGTTAAAAAACGTATGAGTCTCTATAAAAAGAGAATGTTTACTAACTATTAGAATATCATGAGCCTACAGGGAGGAGTTTTTAATAGTGTATAGAGATGTTTTGTAATAGATAAGGAAATAACTATAAATCTGCAGATTAGGATAAAGGGAAGTTAAGAAACTTCTAAGTAGGATTTGTGTTCAATGTTTTATGTTGGTTTGTGAGCTCTGTTAAGTGTTATTGTTTGTCTATGGGGGGTAAAAGAATGGAGGTACAGCGGGACTGTTAACTTTCTGTTGTATAGCTTGGAGAGAGCTGGGAGAGAGCTCCATCCACTCTGAAATCGTACTGGTGAATGTACTACGCATGCGTGTGATTTTATGACTTTAGAGTTACGTAGGGAAAATATGCCACTCCCCATACACTGAGCTGCTGGGAGACGAAAACAAAGAGAGAGAAGATTTAGACACTAATAGTGTATTCTGGTTGTTAAATCGGCTGTTGTTTGACGATGAAACTGTTTTCTTGAGACCTATCGAATTGATAAACTAGAGATATGTTGACGGATTAAATAAATAAAATAAAATGTTATTGAGCTATTTATACTATTCCTGAGTTAAGTTTGCTTATTTCTTAGCGCGAATGTGAACGGAGGAGTATTGAATGGTTGAAATAACTCAGTGTGTGCATAAAATACTAAATTCTTGTCTGTCCTTTGTTATTCTGTCATATGAGACGATAAGAAGGAGGAGAGAGAGACAGAGAGAGAGGAATTGCTGACGTGTACATCACGCGACAGAGTCTGCTGCAACGGATCAAGTCAAACTAAGGCCAGTACTGTTCTATTTACAAAACTTACCTTCCCATACAGGATATTTTGTGTGCCTAGCATATTTGATGTTGTGACAATTTGACAGGGACTTGGCAACAGACTGATCAATTGATGTAATTGCATATTGGATTTTTTGTGAATAAGTTGGTTTGATTAGAGTTGTGTTGGAAATCGAGTACTGACATTATTCTGTAAATTAAGGTAATTGGGTGCTTATTAAGCAATTGGTTTGTGAGTGCTGTAGTGTTGCTGGATTATAGGTCTTTCTTTTTTGGATTGCTCTGAAGTTGACTACTTTCCTTTACTTTTCCTGATCGGATGTGGTAAGATTGCCACTAACTAATAACTTGGTAAAATAAAAATCAATAAAAAAAAAAAATATATATATATATATATATTCATCATACATTTTTTAATTGATTAATTTTTATTTAATATTTAAATAAAATAAAAAATAAAAATAAAAAACATTTTTTTATTAATAATAATAATAATAATTAAAAAAAAGTAATACAAAATAGGGAGGAAACCATAAGCTATATAGTCTAAAATAATAAATTAATTCACAATAAAGGAATATAAAATAGTTGTTACAATGGGGAAAAAGGACATCAAAACTATGAAAGTAATTACACCTATTGATATAGTTGAAAATAGTAATCCTTTAGTTAATGGTATTGCAAGGTTATCTGGAAAATGGAATAAACGTTGGCCTGACATTGAACAACCATGGCCAGTGGAAGGGACTCTTAACCCTGACGTCATCAACATAATGAAAGTGCTTCTGTCAATTCATAAGGCAGATCAAAAGCAAGGGAAAAAAAGGGAACAACGTAAAGAAAAGAGACAAAGAGAGCTGGGTGTTCTTAAGCTGTTTGAAAATGAAGGACAAAAACTGATAAAAGATACCAACGATAAAAGAAACAAAGGTTTAGAGAAAATTGTAAAAGCAGTGAAGGTGACAGAAAAACTAATGACAGAAATCAGTACACCTTTCTCACATACGGATTCAGCAAAAAGACCCCCACCTTATGAGAAAGAAGTAGAGTTTAAGGACGTCTATCCTCAGCTTCCAGTGATCATTCAGGAGGGTGATTATTGCATCAGAGATGAAGATGAACGAATAATAGAGAGAGGACAAGCAGAAACTACCATAAAAATGAATCCAAACTCCAAAAGTAAGAAAAAAACGAGATGTCTGGAAACTAAGGGTGGAGTGAGGTTCAGGAGGATGGAACTTGAAGATGATGATGATGATGATGATCAGAGTGATTCAGAAGAGATCATGGGTGGATATGACCCTGTGATCAGACGGAGGTTGGCCAGAGCGGAAAGAAGGGGTGATGGATGTTTGAAGAAGAAGAATACAAGATATTCCAGTTCTGATGAAAGCGAAGATGAAGACAGCGATAAAGATTTGGAGATTAAAGGTGCTTCATATTCAAGAGGATTTTATCCTACAATGACTAGCACAGAAGAAATAGAAAGAGATATAGACCGATGCGTATCATGCCTGGATAAAGCGAATAATTTAGAAGAAGTAAGAGAACTGGAACAACAACTCGAGAAGCTGAAGATACAGAAAAAAAAACTGCTGAGAAAAGGACCCCAAGAATTGGAGAAAAAGTATACATTAAGGCCAAGGAAAGAGGGCACCAGTAAGAAGATGATGCCAGTGATCATTCGAGGACAAAACCTAGAATATAAGCCTTTGCAAAATACCGATATGTCAGATATACTTGAGAAGCTGCCTACTCTTCAAGATGGAGCCTATCCTTGGATTTCAAAATTGGAAGAAATTACGGTGGGAACACAGTCAGCAATAGGAGACATTAAGATACTTTTGGCAAATCTACTTGGGATTCCAGATATGGAAGAAATATTTCAGAGAGCTGGACTCAATAGATATGTGGGGACTGCAGTGAACAACCCTGAATTGTTGGCTGCAATTAGGAATCGTCTGTGGAGAGCACTGAAAGATAAGTTTCCAACAAATGTGCATCCTGACAACATTCTGATTGATCCACTAGGACAACAAGAAAATCCGAGAGCCTATGTGTCAAGAGTCCATCAAGTGTGGAGAAATATTACCGGAAATGATCCAGATGTGAGCTAAACTGCAGATGGGACTGCCCTCACCAGTAAGGAGCAAACTGGCAGAGGTGGTTGGACTTGGAAGCATGACAAAAGGCGTTTATACAGATCATATAGCCCATCAAGTGGATCTGTACAGGAAAAAGGAACACAACCAGAAAGAACAGGACCAAGAAACTCTCAGAAAACTCAATCAAATACAACTGGTGGAGAATAAGAAGGAGAAGAAACAAGCTTTGGTTATGCAGAATCAGTGTGCACCATATCAACAATCACTGCCACAGCTTCAACCGGACCAGTTCCAACCGCAATTGTACCAGCCACCAATAGCGGTACCAGTTGTTTCATATCCACAGCCAGTTTCTGGACAGACACAGATTTGGAGAGGAAGAGGACGAGAAGGCTTAGAAAGAGGAAGAGGAGGAAGATTTAAGCCATACTTCCAGCAATCTCCAGAAGTGTGTTATGATTGTGGACAGGTTGGTGACTTTGCTGTGAGTGCAATGGGCCAGGAGGAAACATCAGAGGGAATTTCAGAGGAAGATACAGGAGCAAGTCAAGATCATCTGGAGGACAGGTGAACCCCTATAGGGGCAAGGAGCAAGGATTCTAGGGGTGCCCAGAAGATCCGAAAGGGGGGTGTCAGCTGGTAGCACCAGTTATGGAAAAAGATCCAACAATTGTGGTGAAAATAAACAAAGGACTATGGGAAGTGATGATGGATAGCGGAACTGCTTTTATCTGTGTTCAGCCTGAAGAGGTTACACATCTCACTATGTAAAATTAACTAATTAGGAAAGGGATTCGAGGGAGTAAAACAGTTGATTACTCTTAAGGAACCAATTGAGCTCTGCTATAAAAATCAAAAAATTACAATACCCATACTGGTATCAGAACATACACCTATTGCATTGTTGGGAAGAGATGCATTGTGTAAGTTGAACTGTACAATAAGATGTACACCAGACGGCTGTCTGGTAGAAGTACCAAAGGAAAAGGTTTACCAATGGTTGATGATGACAGAGATGGATTTGTCTACAGTATTCTGGATTGGAAATCTCAGTGAAGATTTTGAGGAGCAAGACCTCCTTGGAAGAATCAGTATCCATTGAAAGATGAAGCAATCCAAGGGATTGAACCAGAAATTGAAGGACTTTCAAAAGCATGTGTTTTGAAGACAAAAGAAAAATCCTTAGAGTAGGAATCAATTGTTGTTTTGGGGAGAAACCATGAGGGGTTGATAGTAGCGCCTCTGGACCTATTAGGTCTGAAGATTTAGGAAGCTAGGGATTAGCTAATGTTGCAAGGGGAGATTAGGAGACAGATCATAAAGGAATAGGATGTTTATGGGAATATCAGATTGTGATGATTATATTTACATATGATGACTTTGGGGTAAGCAGGAACATAAGGTTAGTAATGAGAAATATAATGTAACTTTTGAGGTTTAATTTAGTAAAGAGAGAAGTTTCATAGTCTGGGAAGCCTACCATTGGAGGAGAAGTCTAGGAGAGAAGTGGGGACTGGGACTTTTTCCATGGTATGGTGTAACATTTTTGGCAGATCATATTGATAATATTACCTATACTTTGCAGGGTTTTGCAAATGAAACGATGAGGGTTTAACCTTCTGTCGAATACTCAAAGAAGTCACAGACTGACGCTGTTGAAACATGACATGGCTCTTGACTATATTTTAGCAAAACAAGGTGGCTTATGTTTGGCTATGAATTTGACGGGGGATGATTATTATACTTTGGTCCCAGATAGTTCAGATAATATCACTAGTGTTATAGATGCATTGAAGAATATAAGGGATGCGTTTGGTAGATCTGAAGTAGCTGGATGGTCAGCGAAGGCTTGGTTGCAAGATCAGTTAGGCCCAGTGGGAGCAGTGATAGTTCAGATTTTAGTAGCAGCTCTGATAGCGCTGTGTGTGATGTTTTGCTTTTGTACTTTGTTATTGACTTTTGCGAAGGCTATGATATTGAGATGGGTTGGAGTTGTGATGCCTGGAGAAAACACTCAGCTGCCGTTGTTAACTGTTACTGATCTAGATGAAGATGAACAAGTGGGACTGGATGGAGAATTGATGGATAAATATCCATTTTGATTATCCGATTATTTTTCAAATGTTTTTAAATATTAGTGTGATTTTAGTATTTTGTTATGAATCAAAGGGGGGAAATGGTGTGTGATTCATTTTATATATCATTTTTATATTTTTAGTTGATATTGATGTTTTAATTTGAATGTGTTGTTTTGCAAAAGATACTGTTTGGTCTTTTATTTTCTTCCAGAAGCATATGGGGGAATATGTAGAGGGGATTCAAATACTCAAACATGGACAATATGAAAGGAGAATATGAATGGACTGGAGGTGGAACAAGGAAGGTGTGGAAATTTTCCGATTCCATCATCAACGATGCATTGGAAGTCGACACTGCTGAGGAGATGAAGTGTAGTGGACTACATTCCAGTGTCTGCAATGATATATAGACATATTTGCATGTGTAATACATAATTTGTGTCATATTCTTTCTGTATTAATTTTTGTAGAATGATATTTGCTGTTATTGGGTACATGTGGGGATCTCAGATGTTTTTGTTTATTTCGTGGATGCTTAGGGATATGGGGTCTAGGCAGGGATAGAGAGAATCCACAGGAGGGTCCGATGGGTTGACCAGCCTGAATGTGGACATTTTTGATTGTATTTTGTTTGCTGAGGCTTTCATGTATATTCAAATTGCATCATAGTTTCAAATGCATTGATAAAGATTTATGAATTGATCTGGAGTACTTAGGTGGTTGCCTGGGGCAGGGGGGCCATGAGAGAATTTTACTGTCTTGATTGATTGATGGATATTTGGAAAGAAGGCTGCCAGACAGGTTTTTCGCTCTCACACTCCATAAAGATTTGTTCATATTTCATAAAAATGTATTTACACTCCATAAAGATTTGTTCATATTTCATAGAAATGTATTTACACTCCCTAGAAAAATTTATTTTTGGTTTTTTTAAAATACTCAATAAGAGATTGTTATTTGTCATAATCCTATTCTTTTTGTTTTTGAGAGTTAATTAGTCTCGAAGGGGGGAATATGTAGTATCTGAGGAATATATGACTTTGTTAATGTTTGCAAATGGTAGCTTAGAGAATGTTGATTTGGCCCAGGGATACATCTGGAGAGCAGTTTTAGAGGAGTACCCTAAAGCAGAGGAAGTCTGTTAGGTGACCTCCTGGGATTGGTCTATAGGGGAAACACCCATATCAGATTACATAGGATAAATACTTGGTGAAGACAAAGGAGGTCAGAACAACATATTCTTTTGGGTCCACTGTTCTCCAGATGCCTGCAGGTATCTGTAAATCGACGCTGAAATTCTTTGTTATGAATAAACCTTTATAATCAAAGTACAGTGTCAGCGGATCTCTGTTATGATTAGCAACATGTTTTCAGACACAACATTTACATCCCTGTTAGTGAGCATTTCTCCTTTGCCAAGATAATCTATACACCTGACAGGTGTGGCATATCAAGAAGCTGATTAAACAGCATGATCATAACACAAGTGCACCTTATGCTGGGGACAATAAAAAGGCCAAATGTGCAGTTTTGTCACACAACACAATGCTACAGATGTCTCAAGCTTTGAGGGAGTGTGCAGTTGGCATGCTAACTGCAGGTATGTCCATCAGAGCTGTTGCCAGAGAATTTAATGTTCATTTCTCCACCATATTCTGCCTCCAATGTCGTTATAGAGAATTTGGCAGTACGTCCAATCGGCCTCACAACTGCAGACCACGTGCATGGCGTTGTGTGGGCGAGCAGTTTGCTGATGTCAAAATTGTGAACAGAGTGCCCCATGAACACAATTGCATTTTATCGATGGCAATTTGAATGCACAGAGATACCGTGATGAGATCCCGAGGCCCATTGTTGTGCCATTCATCTGTTGCCATCACCTCATGTTTCAGGATTATGATGCATGGCCCCATGGCGAAAGGATCTGTACATAATTCCTGGAAGCTGAAAATGTCCCGGTTCTTCCATGGCCTGCATACTCACAAGACATGTCAACCTTTGAGCATATTTGGGATGCTCTGGATTGACGTGTACGACAGCGTGTTCCAGTTCCCTCCAATATCTAGCAACTTCGCACAGCCATTGAAGAGGAGTGGGACAACATTCCACAGGCCACAATCAACAGCCTGATCAACTCTATGTGAAGGAGATGTGTTGTGCTGCATGAGGCAAATGGTGGTCACTCCAGATGCTGACTGGTTTTCTGATCCACGCCCCTACTTTTTTTTAAGGTATCTGGGACCAACAGATTCATATCTGTATTCCCCGTCATGTAAAATCCATAGATTAGGGCCTAATGAATTTATTTCAATTGACTGATTTCCTTATATGAACTGTAACTCAGTAAAATCTTTGAAATTGTTGCATGTTGCATTCATATATTCATTTTTGCTCAGTACAGATATAATTTTTTTGAAATATTCCACAGATTCCATTCATCCCTACATTTTCATTAATGTTTTCCCACATGAATGCACTGCATTATATACAGGACAATGGCACCACTAGAGAAGTACGTGACAGAGCTGTACTGCAGTGTGTTGCAACACTTTCTAACCTACCTGTTTATTTTATTATCACTATGGTAATGATGTGTCACTAAAGGAGTGCCCAACTGTTCCTGTTCTTATAGGTAACAAGATTCCACTGTTCCCCTTCATTATAGGTAACATAATACAGTAAGCTACATCAGGGAAGTCATACAGTACACCCGCTCACATTTTAGCAGATGCTCTTATCCGAAGCAATTTACAGTAGTGAGTGCATAAATTTTTCGAACTGGTCCCCCATGGGAATCAAACCCACAACCTTAGTGTTGCAAGCGCCATGCTCTACCAACTGAGCCACACAGGACCTCACTCACTCACTCACTCACTCACTCAGTCACTCACTCACTCACTCACGCCTACCTTCCATCTCTCTATTACCTACTTTCCAGCTCTCTATTACCTTCAGCCTTGACATACTGTAATACAACACGAAAATGGTTTGTGTGGACTGTCCTGGTTAAATAAAGAAGTTAAAGCCTGACAGCAGAAGTGGATAGCAGCATGCCTTTCCCAGCACCTCTGTTCTCTTTGTTTGGTCTTAATAAAGAGGTGTGGCGACTTTGTGCTCTACTTGAAAGGCACAGAATTCCAGGACCTGTGATAACATTAAGAAAAGTACAAAGGTGCCTTCAGGTGCACACAGGTACACAAACACACGCAACATGGGCTATTGTTACGTCAGAGGAGGATATGTTCAGAGTTGGGTCTGTATGGGCTATTGTTACGTCAGAGGAGGATATGTTCAGAGTTGGGTCTGTATGGGCTATTGTTACGTCAGAGGAGGATATGTTCAGAGTTGGGTCTGTATGGGCTATTGTTACGTCAGAGGAGGATATGTTCAGAGTTGGGTCTGTATGGGCTATTGTTACGTCAGAGGAGGATATGTTCAGAGTTGGGTCTGTATGGGCTATTGTTACGTCAGAGGAGGATATGTTCAGAGTTGGGTCTGTATCACATATATCACACATAATATAATACACATTACAGTTTCTGATGAGTTTTACATTACAGTAGCTGATGCACAGTTACAGTTGTGCGGTATCCCTGCTATTCACAAAGTTGTGAGGTATCCCTGCTATTCACAAAGTTGTGAGGTATCCCTGCTATTCACAAAGTTGTGAGGTATCCCTGCTATTCACAAAGTTGTGAGGTATCCCTGCTATTCAAACAGTTGTGAGGTATTCCTGCTATTCACAAACGGGGGAAATTCTGAAGAGTTTCAAGAAAACTAACATTGTCAATGTATAATTAATGTCTGAATTTTATGCCCTGCTTGCTGCTGTTTCTTACTCAACTGTGGCTCTGAAGTTTTTAACATGTAATTATAAGTTATCTCTCTAGTGGCTTGATTGAGGAGGGTTGGTGAAAGCAGTGCAGCCTCTCCCTGCCTCACTCACAGATGAGTGAGAATTGTGCAATGAACACTGGACACATCCTTTATCACAGCCAAACAATTCAACAGTCGCCATTTTGTTTGAATTGACATGCATGAGCTACAAAATACATAGACATTAATGAATTCGTTTGTTTTGGGTAAGGTTGGTTGGGTTAGGTGAATCATTGGGTTATTAGTTACAGGTTTTGTTGACCTGAGTATTAGATGGATCATATTTTGGACAGCTCTCAACCAGTAGAAGAATTAATACAATATTGTAATATCATAGAATTGTGCCATACCCAAAACACACCAGACAAATGGTGATGATTTGAGACACAGTCCAAACCAAATGCACAGGTGCTGCAGTTTGAAAATGAAGACATTTGAGGTGAGGGCAGGTGGGTAAAAAGTTTACCAACAGATAGCAGCCTATGTCAGAGAACCACACAACAAAAGTCAGGACTGGGAACGGAACACAGGTGTGGCATGTGAGCAGAGCAAGACTATCGGTGAGTCAGAGGTGGGCTCCCTCTCAGAACGATGTCAAGCAGGTGCATAGTGTGACAGGTGCATAATGATGCAGGTCCAACGCTGAACAAATCCTTCTCTGACGTAACAATAGCCCACTCATATGTTCAGCATTAAAACTAGGACTCTTTCCAAGTCTTTTTGCAACATTGGAAAGTGGAAACACACCTGACTGACTAATTACAGCATTACCGCAAAAATGTAAGAGGCAAGTGGAAGAGGGAGAAAGTAAGGAACTGGTTAGTGGGCCCTGCATTGAAGACCAAAATTGGTTAAAGAAAATTGTGATAAATGAAAAAGTATACCAGTTTCATTTAAGGACCAAAAAATGGACAGTTGTGCCATACAGATTGCAAAATAGTTGGTAAGAGAATTTCGATGTACTGATTCAATAGCACATGGTTTATGAACTGATACACAAAACAAAGAGTTTTTCAATGTAAATTATTATACAAAATTCTTGCAACCAATACATTTACATTTACATTTACGTCATTTAGCAGACGCTCTTATCCAGAGCGACTTACAAATAGGTGCATTCACCTTATAGCCAGTGGGATAACCACTTTACAATGTTTTTTTTGTTGTTGTTGTTTTTTTTTGGGGGGGGGGGGGGGGGGGGGGGGGGTAAGGATTACTTTATCCTATCCCAGGTATTCCTTAAAGAGGTGGGGTTTCAAATGAATGTAATATATTTGGAGTGGAGGATACAACCATCCCAGCTCTGCAGATTTTGCTGCGAAGAGACAGAATCATTAGATCATTTGTTTTGGTACTGTCCATATGTAGCTTGTTTTTGGTTAACTCTGCAAATAGCACTGCTGGGTGATTTGAAAAGTCATAGTCAATCGATCAATAATATTATAATACTCTTAGCAAACATGTTTATCTTTAATTTAAAATCTGTAGAAACTATGAGAATAGAAAGATTCAGAACTTTTGTGAAACATCACAACACAGTTTAAAAATATATGGCAAATATAAATCAAAACTGGATGGTCTTCAGAGATAGATGGGAGGGATTGAGGGTAGCTGAAGGATGGGACTAAAAACAAACAAAGATATAAAATGTATATAGTGTGTATAAGCTGAAAGTAGAAGCCTAAGTGTTGTTGTCCATTAGTTTACTCAAATTAGGGGAGGGGTGGTAGGGTTAGGGGGAAATAATAAAGGAAAATATATTTAAAAATATATAAACTCAGCAAAAAAAGAAACGCCCCTTTTTCAGGACCCTGTCTTTCAAAGATAATTCATACAAATCCAAATAACTTCACAGATCTTCATTGTAAAGGGTTTAAACACTGTTTCCCATGCTTGTTCAATGAACCATAAACAATTAATGAACATGCACCTGTGGAACGGTCATTAAGAAACTAACAGCTTACAGACGATAGGCAAATAAGCTCACAGTTATGAAAACTTAGGACACTAAAGAGGCCTTTCTATGGACTCTGAAAAACACCAAAAGAAAGATGCCCAGGGTCCCTGCTCATCTGCGTGAACGTGCCTTAGGCATGTTGCCCTGGCCACATCTGAGGACTGCAGATGTGGCCAGGGCAATAAATTGCAATGTCCGTAATGTGAGACGCCTAAGACAGCGCTACAGGGAGACAGGACGGACAGCTGATCGTCCTCGCAGTGGCAGACCACTGTAACAACACCTCCACAGGATCGGTACATCCGAACATCACACCAGTTACAACTGCCCGAGTTACACCAGGAACGCACAATCCCTCCATCAGTGCTCAGACTGTCCGCAATAGGCTGAGAGAGGATGGACTGATGGCTTGTAGGCCTGTTGTAAGGCAGGTCCTCACCAGACATCACCGGCAACAATGTTGCCTATGGGCACAAACCCACCGTCGCTGGACCAGACAGGACTGGCAAAAAGTGCTCTTCACTGACGAGTCGCGGTTTTGTCACACCAGGGGTGATGGTCGGATTCACGTTTATCGTTGAAGGAATGAGCGTTACACTGAGGCCTGTACTTGATTTGGAGGTGGAGGGTCCGTCATAGTCTGGGGCAGTGTGTCACAGCATCATCGGACTGAGCTGTGGGTTACAGGGAAGACAAATCAAATCAAATTGTATTTGTCACATACACGTGTTTAGCAGATGTTTTAGCGGGTGTAGCGAAATGCTTGTGCTTCTAGCTCCGACAGTGCAGTAATATCTAACAAGTCATATCTAAAAATTTCACAACATATACCCAATACACACAAAACTAGTAAGGAATGGGATTTAAGAATATATACATGGACAAGCAATGACAGAGCGGCATGGACTAAGATACAGTAGAATGTTATAGAATAGAATGCAGTATATACATATGAGATGAGTAGTCCAAGATGTAAACATTATTAAAGTGACATCCTCCTCCCTCATGCGGTACCCTTCCTGCAGGCTCATCCTGACATGACCCTCCAGCATGACAATGCCACCAGCCATACTGCTCGTTCTGTGCGTGATTTCCTGCAAGACAGGAATGTCAGTGTTCTGCCATGACCAGCGAAGAGCCCGGATCTCAATCCCATTGAGCACGTCTGGGACCTGTTGGATCGGAGGGTGAGGGCTAGGGCCGTTCCCCCCAGAAATGTCCGGGAACATGCAGGTGCCTTGGTGGAAGAGTGGGGTAACATCTCACAGCAAGAACTGGCAAATCTGGTGCTGTCCATGAGGAGGAGATGCACTGCAGTACTTATTGCAGCCGGTGGCCACACCAGATACTTACTGTTACTTTTGATTTTGACCCCCCCTTTGTTCAGGGACACATTATTCAATTTCTGTTAGTCACATGTCTGTGGAACTTGTTCAGTTTATGTCTCAGTTGTTGAATCTTGTTATGTTCATACAAATATTTACACATGTTAAGTTTGCCGAAAAGAAACGCAGTTGACAGTGAGAGGACGTTTCTTTTTTTGCTGAGTTTATATATTTAAAATAATATATATATTTATAAATATATATATATATGGGGGATTGGAAATTATGCAGATAATTACATTGATAGAAGCCACAATCGTTTTGCATTTTAGAAGCTGATCAACCCCCTGAAAAGGAAAGAAACACACCTGACCGGTTTTGTGTTAGCGCCACATAATGGCAACACACTGAACCATGGGGCACACCTCATCCCCTGCGCACCAGTCTAGACAAGTACAGTACTATCCTTAGACACAGCTATGCTCTACCTTCTGACCCTGAAACCATCTGGGCCAAACAACTGACCTCCAAATACATTAACCCTTAAGGTCAATTGACCTTAAAAAAACTGAAACTGCAGAAAGCATCTGGCCACTTCTTTGGGTCTAACTCTTCATTACTTGGGTCTTAATCCACTTATTTTCAACTCCATTAATATAGAAATATAATTAAATATCATATGATATTCAAGATTAACAGGCTAGCTAGTAACATGTGAGAACTGGATCAACTGTAGCCTAAGGGCCAGATTCACTGAACATTGACCTGTTATATTCCAGAAAGAATTATACAAAAAAGCAAAAACAAATGATAAAAAGTTGAAAAAGGTCGAAAGTGTTAATAAAATAGGTATTTAAGCCTTGTTTAATTTTCTCTCATAAAAGTTTTATGTCTCTTGGTCAGGTACAGTCAATGACGAGTACAGTACATTTTTCAGAACTGTATTTGACGTTTTAGGGGCGTGTCCCACATGTGACGTAATGATGGTGAGAAAGTCACTGCTACTAACCTCACGTTGGTTTAGCTGCCTGGACTATTTTTACAGTAAGGAAACATTTGCGCTTTTATTTGTGCCGTATATTTAGTATATTAAGTCGGTCTGAGAGGGGAAGGACAATCATAAACTTGATTTATGAAATTGATCTATCAGGGGGTCAGTGCTGAAAATTGCCTAAATCTGGATTGTTGCATCGTGGATGAGAAACACATGTTTTATGGAGGTGAGGACAACCCCGACAAGGCGCCAGCTATGTGGAGTTGTGGAGTGCGCTGTGTCCGGATGCGGTGCTTCACCAGGTAAAATATATTCCTCACAGAATCTTTCTCTGCTGTTCAGGTCATAGACCTACAGTAGCCTACCTACATATAGGCTATAGGTCCAGGCTGTCAGTGATTTGAGATTGACCGTTACCATTGACATTGAGGATGAATAGTTTTTCTGTAGTCCGTTATGGTAGCAATTTATATTATTAAATGTGCAGATCAAAAATAATAATAGGTTGAGATAGATGGTGTAACAGTGTTGTTATTGGTCTATATATATGATGTTACAGTGTTGTTATTGGTCAATATAGATGATGTTACAGTGTTGTTATTGGTCAATATAGATGATGTTACAGTGTTGTTATTGGTCAATATATGTTATTGTAGCTAGGTCTACATGGCATTCATGTTCTGATTTCACATTTTTATAATGATTTTGGAATTAGTTATTGGAAACCTACCATCACTGATATTATTCCCTATCTCAGAAAATATGCAATACCACAGAAAGAGGAAGACAAATAACATGAACTAATCTAATCTATACAATCTAATCTGTACAAATAAGAAACTATAGTAGCATTGTTGATTTGAACATACATCTCTGCCAGATATTGTCCCACATAGGAATGATCAAACAGTGTCAGAATGTGTGTGTGTATATGTGTGTGTGTGTGTGTGGTTTCCCAATTATGTTATAAAACCAGTATACATATTCTGCAGCTCTCCAGGTGAATGGATCAGAGTAATTGTAATATTGTTTCAGGACACAACTGATAGTGTAAATGGAAGTGTGTCAGAACAGGCACACAGTAATGTGTTTCCTTTAGAGTCATCTACTCCATACTAGTGTTAGGTAACATCATTTCTGAGAGATCAGAAGACACACCCAAAATATCTTATTCATTCAGAGAACAAAATGTGGATTTTAATATTGATGTATAAATCTTATCAATCAGACATCCGAGATGAGATCTTGACTGTTCCTGTAAAGAGGATGTATGGCGTCTGTGTGTTCCTTATAGTGTAGAGAGGATGTATGGCGTCTGTGTGTTCCTTATAGTGTAGAGAGGATGTATGGCGTCTGTGTGTTCCTTATAGTGTAGAGAGGATGTATGGCGTCTGTGTGTTCCTTATAGTGTAGAGAGGATGTATGGCGTCTGTGTGTTCCTTATAGTGTAGAGAGGATGTATGGCGTCTGTGTGTTCCTTGTACTGTAAAGGGGATGTATGGCGTCTGTGTGTTCCTTATCTTATCTCTCGGTCATTCAACTAGACTGGGCTAAATCTAGACAGTATCGTCTATTTTTTGGACATTTAATTAGTTTGGTCTCACCACACCACCACTATCTCAGTAGTGCAATCAAAGTATTTTGTTTCATTTGTGGTAAAGGATTCTCATCAGAGTTAATACAGAGTTGCTTTAACAATGAAATGTGTTGGGATTGAATTATGAGTTGTTAACGTTGATGCTGTGAACTGTTGTTTTACAGAACGATGACCTCTGATCTCCTACACATGGGAACTAGGAGACATCCAAGCCTGCTCCGGATATCCCTCCTGCTCCTTCTTCTTCATGCAGCCATAGGTGAGGTCTTATATACAGTAAGCAACACTGTACATGAGAAGCACACCTTTTGAGAACACAATCCAAAGGTTGTACTGAGAGACCATTGAGGAATGTCTCAGTCTGTTTAGCTGTCTACAGAGGGAATCTGAGAAACCCCATCCTACTGTTAGGCTGGAGAAGTCTGACATGCCAGTCACTCAGCATTACCTGGAATCAACACACACACACACAATGCCTCATACCTCCCAATTATAGAAAAACCTGCTGGTCTGGTTCGAGTCTCACCTGCGACTTAACGCCCAGAAATGTCACAAGGATGTTGTTATTCAACACACACTTTAGATGGAAACAATGAGTAATACTGAGGCCGAGAGGTAGGGAGGAAGAAGAGGTAGGGAGGAAGAAGAGGAAAAGAGAACTGTTGAGAAAAGAGGAAGGAGTGGGTGGTTTTTATTGTAGTGTATGGAGAAAGGCCTGTTATCAACAGCCAGTCGACTGTTAACAGTAGGCTTTTACTGGCCATTCTGGCTGGTGCATTGTTCACTGATCTTGTTGCCACAGACTGTCTGTCGGGCTCCCTGATCTGGGGAAGTAGCCTTGTGTCTAATGTTGTCATTACACTGACCGATGTTGACTTCTCTGTTTCTGTTCTCAGGACATTCCTTTGCACAAACATCTCAACCTCCACCCTTCTCAACCCATCCTCCATCTTTACCTCTACGAAGTGCACCGCTTATAACAATTATATCAACTAAACCGACTACAACCATATCAACTACCACGACCACACCTTCTCCAACAACTACAACCATATCAACTACAACTACCACACCTTCTCCAATAACTACAACAACATCCACACCCACATCAACTACAACAACAACACCTTCTCCAATAACTACAACAACTACACCAACAACATCCACACCAACCACAACCACATCAGCTAGAACAACCACACCTTCTCCAACAACTACAACCATATCAACTACAGCTACCACACCTTCTCCAACAACTACAACCATATCAATTACAACTACCACACCTTCTCCAATAACTACAACAACATCCACACCCACATCAACTACAACAACAACACCTTCTCCAATAACTACAACAACTACACCAACAACATCCACACCAACCACAACCACATCAGCTAGAACAACCACACCTTCTCCAACAACTACAACCATATCAACTACAACTACCACACCTTCTCCAACAACTACAACCATATCAATTACAACTACCACACCTTCTCCAATAACTACAACAACATCCACACCCACATCAACTACAACAACAACACCTTCTCCAATAACTACAACAACTACACCAACAACATCCACACCAACCACAACCACATCAGCTAGAACAACCACACCTTCTCCAACAACTACAACCATATCAACTACAACTACCACACCTTCTCCAACAACCACAACCATATCAATTACAACTACCACACCTTCTCCAACAACTACAACCATATCAACTACAACACCTTCTCCAACAACAACACCTTCTCCAATAACTACAACAACTACACCAACAACATCCACACCAACCACAACCACATCAGCTAGAACAACCACACCTTCTCCAACAACATCCACACCAACTACAACCACAACAACTACACCAACAACATCCACACCAATCACAACCACATCCAGTACAACAGTGTCTACCACCCCAAATACTTTAGCATCAATCATGTCACATACTAACACAACAACTACACCATATCCCACCACATCAGCTATAACCACAACACCTGCAGCTCCATCAACCATCCCATCCACAGCCACATTAACCACTACAGACATTTCTTCATCTAACACTCCAAACACGTCAGCAGTCTCAGTGCCCATGTCTAATGCAACAACCCCACCCCTCACATCCCTTACAACCCCTCACCCATCACCACTGCACACTGCCTCATCCAACATGACTAATGAACCAATGATGTCCACCATGCCGTATCCATCCACTATTCTGCACTCAACCTCGCCCATCATAACGTCCACTGCCAACAGTAAATTAGACAATACTTACTACAGTATGTTAAAATCTCATCATTCAATGACACTCATTGTACAGTCAGACTCAGCAAGTGAATGGACTCCTGTCTCTCCATTTCAGTGACCTCTAAAAATAACACTCCTCCAGGACACTCCACACCTTTGCCAACAACATTCACCTCTAATGCCAGTACAGGTAAGTCAACAGCCTTAGTAATGGTGGAGGGGTGTAACACAAAGAGTAATCATACTATTGACTGTATGTGAGATTAAGTCGCTGTATAATAGAGGAGTTTGTGTGGAGCTACAGATGTAGGATCTTAATTTGAGCCAGTTTGCTACAGCGGGAAAATAATCCTGCGGCAACAGGAAATGTGAATTATTATGTGGATTATAATTAATGTACATTTCTTGTAGGGGTTGGTCAATTTTTTTGTTAGGGCAAATCAAGTCTGACATTTTAAAGTGGAAATTACCAACTTTAGAAGCCTTTTTAAACCTCGAAATACACTACAAGTTTGCATTTCCTGCTCTCCAGGAAAATTATCTGTAAGTGTTGCATTGGTTTGCACTGATCCTCACATATCTCCTCTCCCCTCTCTGTTTCAGAGTCAGCAGAGGTACATTGTAACTTCTCACAGCTCTGTGCCAATCAGTGTACGTTTAATGAATCATGTTTATAATATGAATATATGATATTGAGGCATTAGTCTTTCATGTCCACTGGTATTGTACTTGCACGTTACGTTATTTTTTTTTGGGGGGGGGGTAAGAAATGTGCTATATAAATAAAGTATGATTGATTGATTGATTTGAAATGTACGATGAAATCCAATGTAATGTGTATGTTTAACAGCCGTGTACTACTGGATGATCCTTGCGGTGGAGGTGACTGGAGACCTGAAGAATGAGTCGGACATCAGTGGCTGGGTAGGCCACAGGAATGTGAATGAAACCTGATTGACTGATGTGTGATGAATCGTGTTGAAACTGTACATTTGTTTAGTTATACAGTTGAAGTCGGAAGTTTACATACACTTAGGTTGGAGTCATTAAAACTCATTTTTCAACCACTCCACAAATTTATTTTTAACAAACTATGGTTTTGGCATGTCGGTTAGGACATCTACTTTGTGCATGACACAAGTAATTTTTCGAACAATTGTTTACAGACAGAATATTTCACTCATAATTCACTGTATCACAATTCCAGTGGGTCAGAAGTTTACATACACTAAGTTGACTGTGCCTTTAAACAGCTTGGAAAATTCCAGATGATGATGTCATGGCTTTAGAAGCTTCTGATAAGCTAATTGACATCATTTGAGTCAATTGGAGGTGTACCTGTGGATGTATTTCAAGGCCTACCTTCAACCTCAGTGCCTCTTTGCTTGACATCATGGGAAAATCAAAAGAAATCAGCCAAGACCTCAGAAAAAGAATGGTAGACCTCCACAAGTCTGGTTCATCCTTGGGAGCAATTTCCAAATGCCTGAAGGTACCGTGTTCATCTGTACAAACAATAGTACGCAAGTATAAACACCATGGGACCACGCAGCCGTCATACCGCTCAGGAAGGAGACGCGTTCTGTCTCCTAGAGATTAACGTACTTTGGTGCGAAAAGTGCAAATCAATCCCAGAACAACAGCAAAGGACCTTGTGAAGATGCTGGAGGAAACAGGTACAAAAGTATCTATATCCACAGTCCTATATCGACATAACCTTAAAGGCCGCTCAGCAAGGAAGAAGCCACTTCTCCAAAACCGCCATAAAAAAGCCAGACTACGGTTTGCAACTGCACATGGGGACAAAGATCTTACTTTTTGGAGAAATGTCCTCTGGTCTGATGAAACAAAAATATAACTGTTTGGCCATAATGACCATTGTTATGTTTGGAGGAAAAAGGGGGTGGCAGCATCATGCTGTGGGGGTGTTTGCTGCAGGAGGGACTGGTGCACTTCACTAAATAGAGGGAATCATGAGGAAGGAAAATTATGTGGATAAATTGAAGCAACATCTCAAGACATCAGTCAGGAAGTTAAAGCTTCGTTGCAAATGGGTCTTGACCCCAAGCATACTTCCAAATTTGTGGCAAAATGGCTTAAGGACAACAAAGTCAAGGTATTGGAGTGGCCATCACAAAGCCCTGACCTCAATTCTATAGAAAATGTGTGGGCAGAACTGAAAAAGCGTGTGCGAGCAAGGAGGCCTACAAACTTCACTCAGGTCTGTCAGGAGGAATGGGCCAAAATTCACCCAACTTATTGTGGGAAGCTTGTGGAAGGCTACCTGAAACGTTTGACCCAAGTTAAACAATTTAAAGGCAATGCTACCAAATACTAATTGAGTGTATGTAAATTTCTGACCCACTGGGAATGTGATGAAATAAATAAAAGCTGAAATAAATCATTCTCTCTACTATTATTCTGACATTTCACATTCTTAAAATAAAGTGGTGATCCTAACTGACCTAAGACAGGGTATTTTTACTAGGATTAAATGTCAGGAATTGTGAAAAACTGAGTTTAAATGTATTTGGCTAAGGTGTATGTAAACTTCCGACTTCAACTCTACATCAAATGTGACAGCATTGTTTTCCTTTTTCAGTTATGGGCTCTATTTCATTCTCACTTGGACACCTGTGAGCCCTACAAGCCTGAACAAGCAAATGGAACAAACTCGACTGACACACTGCAAACCACCTCTGTCAGTCCAACATATCCCACCCCCTACAACATGACAACACTATCCCAGAACTTCATCAACTTCAGCATGACAACCTTGACAACAAACATGACAACTATGCTTTACAATAGTATTAGTACTCCCTCACACAACCATAGCATGACAACTCTTTCTCCCAGCTATACCATGTCCCCCAACTGGCCCCATAGCACCACAAGGTAAAGTATTTTGTCACACGTCATTATTGTTCGTTATGATTTATACCGTAGATGTGCAGAATATTATGTTTGAATATCAACAAAACAAATATATTCTAAAGCTAACTCTGTTTATTCACTGTCTGTTCTTCAGTGAAGCGCATGAAGGTGGAAATATGACTGCTGCCAGCCTGTTTCAAGTAAGACTAGATCTCTCTCCAGACAAACCTGCCTTAATGTGCATGTGAACAATAGAGGGTACTTTTTCTTTGTCTGTGAAAGTATGTGAGTTGAATCAAAACTCTTATCTTTACAGGACATTGAGGTGACGTGTGTCAATAAAACAGGGATCAGGTTAGTTAACCTCACAGGCGGCTGGTGGCCCCTGAATTGGGGAGGACGGGCTCATAGTAATGGCTGCAATGGAATTAATGGAATGGTATCGACACATCAAACACACGGTTTCCTTGTGTTTGATACCATTCCATTCACTTCATTCCAGTCATTAATATGAGCCGTCCTCCCCTCACCAGCCTCCTGTGGTGGAAATACCTCCACTAATTTCAATACTACAGTTCAGCATCATGTGTCCTGCTCCACACCTTAATATTGCCCCAAAACCTCCAGGAGGACTAGGTGCACTGTGCTGCTGCAGACGAGGAAGCCAACGTTTCCCTGTTGTTTTCAGCGGGCCCTGTGGCTGGGTCAGGAGAACAGCACCATACAAACCAATATAGTGGGAAATAGAGTGGAGAGAGTGGGTGAGTCGCATTGACCCTAATGTGAGTCTGAAATCTCTCACAGGAATGTACATTTATCTGAGCCTGACGTCTGTTGCTTGTTGCTTCTAGGTAAAGGTCTGTGTGCAGGCCAACTGCCGCCAAGTAATGGTTTTGCAAAGTGCAACGGCTTCCTCAATGGCACCCTCCCTCTTCCAGACACGTGTCACACTCCAGAGCCTGTCAATATCTCATGGTAAGTTGGATGTCACTCTGGAAAAGTAAATACTATGCTGCTGTTTCTGTGTTTTGTAGCATTTCTATAGTATCAATAGGGTATACAGTGCCTTCGGAAAGTATTCAGACCTCTTGACTTTTCAACATTTTGTTAGGTTACAGCCTTATTCTGAAATTGATTAAATTGTTTTTGTCCCTCATCAATCTACACACAATACCCCATAATGACAAAGCAAAAACAGGTTGTAAGACATCTTTGCTAATTTAGAAATAAAACCCCCGAAATATCACATTTACGTAAGTATTCAGACCATTTACTCAGTACTTTGTTGAAGCACCTTTGGTAGCGATTACAGCCTCGAGTCTTCTTGGGTATGTCGCTACAAGCTTGGCACACCTGTATTTGGGGAGTTTCTCCCATTCTTCTCTGCAAATCCTCTCAAGCTCTATCAGGTTGGATGGGGAGCGTTGCTGCACAGCTATTTTCAGGTCTCTCCAGAGATGTTCGATCAGGTTCAAGTCCGGGCTCTGGCTGGGCCACTCAAGGACATTCAGAGACTTGTCCTGAAGCCACTCCTGCGTTGTCTTGGCTGTGTGCTTAGGGTCGTTGTCCTGTTGGAAGGTGAACCTTGCCCCAGTCTGAGGTCCTGAGCGCTCTGGAGCAGGTTTTCATCAAGGATCGCTCTGTACTTTGTTCCGTTCATTTTTGCCTCGATCCTGAGTAGTCTCCCAGTCCCTGCCGCTGAAAAACATCCCCACAGCATGATGCTGCCACCACCATGCTTCACCGTAGGGATGGTGCCAGGTTTTCTCCAGACGTGACGCTTGGCATTCAGGCCAAAGAGTTTAATCTTGGTTTCATCAGACTAGAGAATCTTGTTTCTCATGGTCTGAGTCTTTAGGTGCCTTTTGGCAAACTCCAAGCGGGCTGTCATGTTCCTTTTACTGAGGAGTGGCTTCCGTCTGGCCACTCTACCATAAAGGCCTGATTGGTGGAGTGCTGCAGAGATGGTTGTCCTTCTGGAAGGTTCTCCCATCTCCACAGAGGAACTCTAGAGCTCTGTCAGAGTGACCAACGGGTTCTTGGTCACTTCCCTGACCAAGGCCTTTCTCCCCCGATTGCTCAGTTTGGCCAGGTGGCCAGCTCTAGGAAGAGTCTTGGTGGTTCCAAACTTCTTCCATTTAAGAATGATTGAGGCCACTGTGTTCTTGGGGACCTTCAATGCTGCAGACATTGTTTGGTACCCTTCCCCAGATCTGTGACTCGACACAATCCTGTCTTGGAGCTCTACGGACAATTCCTTCAACATCATGGCTTGGTTTTTGCTCTGACATGCACTGTCAACTGTGGGATCTTATATGGACAGGTGTGTGCCTTTCCAAATCATATCCAATCAATTGAATTTACCACAGGTGGACTCCAATCAAATTGTAGAAACATCTCAAGGATGATCAATGGAAACAGGATGCACCTGAGCTCAATTTCGAGTCTCATAGCAATAGGTCTGAATACTTATGTAAATAAGGTATTTCTGTTTACATTTTTTAATACAATTGCAAACATTTCTAAAAAACAGTTTTTGCTTTGTCATTATGGGGTATTGTGTATATATATTGCAGAGGATTTAAAAAAATTGTAATGTATTTTAGATTAAGGCTGTAACGTAACAAAATGTGGAAAAAGTCAAGGGGTCTGAATACTTTCCGAAGGCACTGTACATCCTCTCATATGAACATGTTGTATCTTACAGTGGGCATGCAGGGACTGTTTACGTACCTCTTGGGAATCAAACCCAAATGAACTGTGGCATGCCCCCTAAACCCCCAATCGGTAAAAACTATTACATTTTTTTCACCCTTGCTCATTTACCCATGTGATAGTGTAACATTTAAGAGGCAGACACAATAATTTGCCATTTCAAACTTCAGTGGGGGTTTTAAACACATATTGTTATCTAGATTAGATTAGAAGTTTAATAGTCAGATGTACAGGGTTGCAGGTGTAATTACAGGGTACAGTGAAAGTCTTAAGCTCCATCAAAGTGAAATAAAAACAATACAATTAATAATAAAGAATATAAATAAATATAAATCAAATATATACATATTAACACTGTAACGATGGTGAACCCCTCTATCTTGATAAGTACCACATTCCTGCTTTTCAGAGGCGGAGATTTTCTGCAACTGCTCCGCTTATTGCTATGGTAAAGGTAAATGCAATATTTACAAATAAACAGATCATTTTGGGCACCGAGTGGCGCAGCGGTCTAAGGCACTGCATCTCAGTGCTAGAGGCATCATTGCAGACCCTGGTTTGATTCCGGGCTGTATCACAATCCGGCCGTGATTGGGAGTCCCATAGGGCCCAGTGTCGTCCGGGTTTGGCCAGGGTAGGCCGTCATTGTAAATAAGAATTTGTTCTTAACTGACTTGCCTAGTTAAATAAAACATCGATTAGAAAATGTCACTGATACTGCGATGGACCCGCTACACCTTTTCATCTCCCACCATTTGATAACTCTATCTTCCTCCCTCTCTGTTTAGCTGCATACTATACCTTGGGTATACAGATCAAAGATCCTGCTATGAATATTTCAAACATCTTATATATGGTGAGTTGTTTCTGTTGTGTCACCTGTTTGTGAGTGTTTGTGTGCATATATCTGTGTGTGTGTGTGTTTGTAATTTTATGCATGTGTGTGTGTGTGTGTGCGCGCGCTGTGTTCCCTAGATTGATCAGCTAAAAAAACCTTCACCCTGCACCAACACCTCAGAGACACAGTATGTCCTTTTCATCTGTTTTAAAACTGTTTTCTCTCTGCTTAACGTCAATATGCTCACACTTTCCAATTAGATCATTACAGCGTAAATTAAGCCCAATAGTACATATAGCGCCATACCTTGCTACACTACGTTTGATATTTTTTCTGACGTAATTCTCTGTTACAGTTCTCCCTGTCCCCCCATCATATCAACTATCTACCAGGTAATTTTACATTGAGATAATACCCCAACCCCACAATGAGCTTTCATTGTTTTATGTTTCTCTGTAAAGAAACCATATGCTAACTTATTGACACAGTCTTGGGGTGACATCATTTGAAACCTTATGAGCTATTCTGTGTTGTTTTCACACAGGATGCTCATGTGGAATGTAGTGGCGTAAATACCAAGTGAGTTCCTGTACTCCTTGCAGGCCAAAAACTTCTACAGTACATTCAAGACGGCCCTTTATGTGGAGTGATGAGGGTGGTGTGACCTATTAATAACTATACCATCACTGTTTTCCTACCAGTCTCCAAAGCTGCAGGGTTATCGTGCGCCTTGACCATTCGGTGCCTATATGTACAGTCAGTACTGCATTGATGAATCTGTTCAATGATAAGCCTGGTATTGGCTATAATGGAACGGTGACGCGAGCGGGTGAGTAGCCATACCATGGATGGTGAAAGCATCTGTGTATTTATTCATATATACCCTTGCAACGCCAAGGTTGTGGGTTCAATTCCCACGGGGGGCCAGTATGCACTCACTAACTGTAAGTCGCTCAGGATAAGAGCGTCTGCTAAATGACAAAAATATTTTAAAAAATACACATTATACAGTTTGTGTTTCTGACTGTTTGTGTTCATATTTCACACAGCCATTTGTGGCTGGCCAGGATCCAGTGGAGGTCTATTGAATTCGACCTTCATGTGGAAGGAGATCAACCTCAACCCCACTATGTTCTGTGAGGTTGAAAATACATATGACGTCATCAGCTGGTCAGTTCAGTCTCTCTTTGTGTGTTTCAAAGACAGCAAAACCTTGTTACACATTTTGTAATTGTGTAAAACACTAAATGATGGAGAGTAAGCACATTGCACATTGTTATTTGTACATTGAAGTTATATAGCTATTTATAAATCGAGCTCTGAATGTTGATTGGCTGAAAGCTCAGTTGGTAGAGCATGGCGCTTGCAACGCCAAGGTTGTGGGTTCGATTCCCACGGGGGGCCAGTATGAAAAATGTATGCACTCACTAACTGTAAGTCGCTCTGGATAAGAGCGTCTGCTAAATGACTAAAACATTTTTTTTTTTTTATGTATATCAGACCGTATACCATGGGTATGACAAAAATACTTTTTACTGTTCTAATTACGTTGGTAACCAGTTTATAATAGCAATAAGGTACCTCTGTGTCACGACTTCCGCCGAGGCTGCCTCCCCTCCTTGTTCGGGTGGGTGATTCTGTGATGAGGTGGTGTTGAAGAAGTCAGGAGCAGGAGGGTAAATCACAGAATAACAGGCTTTAATCCGCAAAATACAGGTTTACGCAGAAATGCGTCAAACACACTCCAGGGCACAAGGCATACAGGAACACAGGAAAAACTCCCGTCGATACACAATACACAACCTCCACCGAGCTTCACAAACCTCCACAATAAACAATCACCCACACAGACAAGGAAGCAGAGGGAACACTTATACCATGACTAATGAGGGAATAAGGACCAGGTGTGTGTGATTGAAGACAAGACAAATGGAGTGATGATAAATGGATCGGCAGTAGCTAGTAAGCCGGTGACGCCGAACGCCGAAATCTGCCCGAACAAGGAAGGGAGGCAGCCTCGGCGGAAGTCGTGACACTCGGGGGTTTGTGGTATATAGCCAATATACCACGGCTAAGGGCTGTATCCAGGCACTCTGCATTGCATTGTGCATATGAAAGCCCTTATCTGTGGTATATTGGCCATATACCACACCTCCTCTGGCCTTATTACTTAAATATATAATCGACTATATGCACTGAAGATCTACATTTATCTGTCCCTTTCTCTGTTTAGCAAACAAGGGGAAAATGTGTGTGTGCTCCTGAATGAAACGTGCGACCCCATGCCTCCTACTACTTCACCCAACACAATGGCTAACACCTTTTTACCTGCAACAACGATACTGTCTCCTCCACCCACTAACACGATACAGCTAAACACCTCCTCCCTCCCATTGTACACAACATTAGCTCCGCTAAACACCACTTCTACAGCTCCAAATACTACATTATCAGCTCCAAATACAACCATTGCCACGACGACCCTGGGTAATACCACTACAAACCCATCAACACCCATCATTCCACCAGTGAATCACACAACAGCTTCCCCAAAGTACACCACGACAGCTGTAATAACAACAACCACTGCAGGTAACCCCCGGGATATTATCCCAAGCTGATCTCTGAATTACCTGGGCCATAGCTGCCACTGCCACATTCATTTACATTTAATATTTAGAGCCAAAGTCAAAGTTCCCCTCTGATAACGTCCTTGTTTTTATTATGGATCCTTCTCCTCACAGCGCCCAACACCACAGCAGCCAGTAGTGTAGAGCAGGCCAACCAGCTGCTGGATCTGACTAGTAACGTGTCCAAGCTCAACTCCTCCCAGGTGGACCAGCTGGTGTCCCAGCTGGAGGCCCTGCTGGCCGGGCCCAATGTCAGCCTGGCTCTGGGGCAAACCTCTGTCAAGATTGTTAGCAACCTGCTGGGTGCCTCCTCTGGCACTCTGGCTTCCTCCTCCACCAAGTGAGCTGCCTGGAGATAAACAATCTACTGTTGTGCTGCCTGTTGAGCTGCCTGTTGAGCTGCCTGTTGAACTGCCTGTTGAGCTGCCTGTTAGCTGCCTGTTTAGCTGCCTGTTAGCTGCCTGTTAGCTGCCTGTTTAGCTGTACCATAAATTATTACTTATACAAAGCCTGTAAAGAGACTGTGACAACATTTTCTTAAAACCGGAAGAAATCTTAGCAATGGCCTTGACCAGCCTGCACATCAGAATAACAGTTGATTTTTCTACCAGGATCATTGGGATTGTTGATACGGTGGGCCTGAAGCTGGTCGTTCAGCAAGAGGCTACAATTTTAACTAAGTCGGTTGCTGTTGCTGTCAAAACAGTGGACGGCACTAATTTCCAGCAAACATCTTTCTCCATCCCGGACCCTAACAATGTACAGGTATGACCTAAACCTTCCAGTAAGGAAACACTGAATAGCAAATACTGTAGCCTCGGTTGCCGTCAAAATATATGCAAAAGTAATGTAGGACATCCTTCACTCTACATGAATGATATTTGCACTCTACCGCATGTCTGGTACGATGTGGTATGTAGATAGACACATAACTCCTGTTTATTGCTACATGTTAACCATAGAGAAATGTGTCCCCTCCAGATCCGTGGAGGCGGCAGAGCCAGGAGAAGTGTGAGAGCCGAGGAGGGTTCCCTTCCTCAGGGCTCCGTCACGTTTCCCTCCTCCCTCACAGCGAACCTCTCCCCTGAGCAGCAGCTACAGGCCTCCAGACTCCAGTTCAACTTCTACCAGAAGAGCACTGTGTTCCAGGTGCTTTACCTGCTCCTCTGTATTCAATACTGTCCCAACCTATTGCCAAGCCTAAACCTCCATTGCTACTTAAGCATCCCTTGCTATTTATGTAGATATGATGACTGAATAAATGTCACATAAATTGGTAAGAAATGAAGAACTGTGACACCCTAGTAAAATATTGTATAGTAATTGGATAGTATTCTTTCCATGCCGTTCCTCAGGACCGAGCCCTGGGAGACAGCAGGCTGTACAGTGGGATCTTGGGAGCCAGTGTGGCGAACCTGTCAATCAAATCTCTGCAGGAGGACGTGGTGATCACCCTGAGAAACACTGAGCCCGTCCCAGTGAGTCAAACAAACACACTGTGCATTCATCTAGTCCTTTTTCCCTATGTCAAGGATGGGACATCTGGAGAAAGTATTTCATGTCAGTCACCTTGTTGACAATCCTTGACACCCTGTCTTCTCTTCATCATTTGTCTACACAGGCTAATTTTGTGGTTTCATGTGCTTTCTGGGACTTTGGCTTGAATGGTAAGTGTTCCTCTTGTGTCTCCCAAAATGAAATTAAGACTACCTCTGACAATTGACAGGCATTAAAGAATTTTAAAAACAATTTCTGGTAGGTGGCTCAGGAGGCTGGAACCGAGACGGCTGCTCTGTCCGGAACAGCACAGATAATGAGACCGTCTGTGCCTGCAACCATCTCACCAGCTTTGGTGTGCTACTGGTGAGTCCTTTCTGAGACAGGGTTGCTATGTGATCTCTCCCATTCAGTCTTTGTCAACAATGGAGGACTTATTTTTAGAATAATTCCATGTGTACAACATGTTTTTTGTCTTTCTTCTCCCAGGACATCTCCAGAACGGGCATAACCAATCGTCTCCAGGCCACAATCCTCACCTACATCACCTACATCGGCTGTGGTATCTCCGCCATCTTCCTCTCCATCACTCTGCTCACCTACCTGGCCTTTGGGTGAGTCTGAGCCCCTTGTGATCAGCGCAGTATATCCATGATGACACCCACCTGGAGATCTAAATACAAAGACATATAAACAAGCTCTAATCAATGTAATACCAATCGTAATTCCTTTCGTGGTGTTCCTTTAGGAAACTGCGTAAGGACATGCCATCTAAGATCCTGATCCAGCTGTGTGTGGCTCTGTTGTTCTTAAACCTGGTGTTCCTGGTGGACTCCTGGCTGGCCCTCTACCCTGATGCTGTTGGCCTGTGCATCTCCACCGCCTGGTTCCTACACTACTTCCTGCTGGCCTCCTTCACCTGGATGGGCCTGGAGGCCGTCCACATGTACCTGGCCCTCGTCAAGGTCTTCAACACATACATAACACGCTATATGCTCAAGTTCTCACTCGTCGGCTGGGGTAAGTGACAAAAATATTCTGTGACTGTCGTCAGAGTGAAAAAAAGCCACCACGTGCTTATAAAAAAGTAACAGTTACTTACAGTTCAATGTAGTCTGTTGTCTCTCATGTCAGGCGTCCCACTCCTTGTGGTCATCGTCGTTATTGCTGTTGATAAGGACAACTACGGCCTTGTTGGCTACGGAAAGTACTCAGATGGCTCCCCTACAGATGACTTGTGAGTCCCTTGCATTTTGTTCACTATTTAACATGCCAATTTACAGTTGGAGTCTTGGTATGAAGTGCGTGTATATGTGCATCATGACATTTATACCAGTATTCGCATCTGCATAATAGGATAGCTGATCAATTCAAATATGGTCTCCTGTATTTTAGCCCATATCTCTTCTCTCCTTTCCTCTCACACAGCTGCTGGCTGAAGAACAACATTGCCTTCTACGTATCTGTGGTGGCTTACTTCTGTGTCATCTTCCTGTTGAACCTCAGCATGTTTGTGGTGGTGATGGTTCAGCTCTGTCGTATAAAGAGTCAGAACCCCCACAACATGAGACACCGTAACGGGCTTCAGGACCTGCGCAGTGTGCTTGGGATCACCCTACTCCTGGGCCTCACCTGGGGCTTTGCCTTCTTCGCCTGGGGGCCCGTCAACCTGGCCTTCATGTACCTCTTCGCCATCTTCAACTCCTTTCAAGGTAAGATTTAGAACTCCTCCAGATTTGTATTGATTTGAAAATGAATTCACCATTAATGTTCTCAGAGAAGACACCGACACAATGTCTGGGGAGTTTCTTGGGAAACCTGTTGCCAAGTGTGTAACAAAAGTGTAGGTACCTGACGCTCGTGTTCTCTTCCAGGGTTCTTTATCTTTGTGTTCTACTGTGCTGTGAAGGAGAATGTGAGGAGGCAGTGGAGGACTTATCTCTGCTGCGGTAGACTGAGACTGGCAGAGAACTCAGGTAAGACCTGTTGACCTACACCTTACAACATTTTTTCCATGTATTTTTATTTTGTATTTATTAGGGATCCCCATTAGTTCCTGCCAAGGCAGCAGCTACTCTTCCTGGGGTCCAAACACATTAAGGCACTTACATCACACATAAAACAAAAGATAAAACAGTACATATATAACATTAGTACACCACTACATATCTACAATACAAAATGTATAATACCACCATACAACAATATTACAATGTATGTGTGTGTAGAGTGTGTGTGCTAGTGTTTGTGTGTGTATGCGTGTGTCTGTACCTGTGTGTGTGTCTCTTCACAGTCCCCTCTGTTCCATAAGGTGTATTTTTAACTGCTTGCATCAGTTACCTGATGTGGAATAGAGTTCCATGTAGTCATGGCTCTATGTAGTACTGTGCACCTCCCATAGTCTGTTCTGGACTTGGGGATTGTGTAGAGACCTCTGGTGGCATTTCTTGTGGGGTATGCATTGGTGTCCGAGCTGTGTGCTAGTAGTTTAAACAGACAGCTCGGTGCATTTAGCATGTCAACACTTCTTACAAAAACAAGTAGTGATGAAGTCAATCTCTCCTTCACTTTGAGCCATGAGATATTTACATGCATATTATTAATGTTAGCTCCGTGTACATTTAAGGGTCTGCCCTGCTGCCATATTCTAAGCCAATTGTAATTTTCCTAAGTCACTCTTTGTGGCACCTGACCACACGACTGTCCAGGTGTGACAAACCTAGGGCCTGTAGGACCTGCCTTGTTGAAAGTGTTGTTAAGAAGGCAGAGCAGCGCATTATTATGGACAGACTTCTCCCCATTTTAGCTACTGTTGTATCAACATGATTTGACCATAACAGTTTACAATCCAGGGTTACTCCAAGCAGTTTAGTCACCTCAACTTGCTAAATTTCCACATTATTCATTACAAGATTTAGTTGAGGTTTAGGGTTTAGTGAGTGATTTGTCCCAAATACAATACTTTTAGTTTTTGAAATATTTAGGACTAACTTATTCCTTGCCACCCATTCTGAAACTAACTGCAGCTCTTTGTTAAGTGTTGCTGTCATTTCAGTTGCTGTAGTAGCTGACGTGTATAGTGTTGAGTCATCCGCATACATAGACACACTGGCTTTACTCAAAGCCAGTGGCAGGTCATTATTAAAGATTGAAAAAGGGGGCCTAGACAGCTGCCCTGGGGAAATGCTGATTCTACCTGGATTATGTTGGAGAGGCTTCCATTAAAGAACACCCTCTGTGTTCTGTTAGACAGGTAACTCTTTATCCACAATATAGCAGGGGGTGTAAAGCCATAACATACGTTTTTTCAGCAGCAGACTATGATCGAGAATGTCAAAAGCCGCACTGAAGTCTAACAAAACAGCTCCCACAATATTTTTAGCGTCATTTTCTCTCAGCCAATCATCAGTCATTTGTGTAAGTGCCGTGCTTGTTGAATGTCCTTCCCTATAAGCGTGCTGAAAGTCTGATGTCAATTTGTTTACTGTAAAATAGCATTGTATCTGGTCAAACACTATTTTTCCCAAATTTTTACTAAGGGTTGGTAACAGGCTGATTGGTTGGCTATTTGAGCCAGTAGAGGGGGCTTTACTATTCTTGGGTAGCGAAATGACTTTTGCTTCCCTGAATTAAGATATTTTATGTAATTTAATGTGAGAGGTTTTAATTAACTCTTGTTTCATCACAGACTGGAGCCGTACGGCTACACAGAAGACGGGGAAGAAGTCATTGTCAGTGACCAGAGCCACATCTCTCCGCTCCTACAACTCCTCCCAGTTCAATCATTCCTCCAGCTCCTCCTTCTTGACTGGTGACTCCCCAGAGCGGCCCAGTGGAGCAACAGGTAGGCAAGGGGATCCAGAGAGGGGGAATCAGGGATTACTAACAACCAATATGGGTCAGACAACAATAGAGAAATACTTTTTGTATATGCTGATCTACTTTCTGCCCCTGATAAAGCATTACATCATATTAAACCTCTGTATGCAGAGGAGGGGATGGCTTAGCAAGCCTTCATCTCCATCTCACTGATGACCTATGTAACCTCTGAAATATCTGTGACAGGCTCTGAGATGACCTTTGCCCTTTGACATCATTTTACCCAGAATTGGAGCTAGCCGTACAGTTTGAGCTTCGACCACGGCTATAGCGCCTCACTTCTTTTAGCCTCTTACTGATGGTGCACAGTATCTGCTGTGTGTTTGTTTGCAACAGTGTGTGAGAGTGTGTGTGTCTATGTGTGTGACACTTTACAGCAGGATTTAGTCAGCTTAACCCATCCAATCAAATAGTGACTATCTAACTGTAGCCCCGCCCATGTGCCTGGCTCAGCTGCTGGCTGCCAGCTGGCTCTGATTCCACCAGTCACGTGTGTCTCTGCTCTCTTGTTGCTTGTTTATCTGCTCTTGGTCATGAAAATGGCCTTTCATCCATTCTGCTGCCAGATGTCTGAAAGAATGTCATACATTTAGTTATAAACAGTGAATCACCAGAATAATTTGTCCCTTGAATATAGGATACTCGAAGCCTACCCTTACGGAAAAACCACATGAATTTACACAACTACACGTCAAAACATGATGTGTTCTAAAAACACATGATTTCACATGAAATTTCACACGTGAAATCATGTGATTCTCCACAAGTGAAATCATGTTGTTTTGCTGTAAGGGTATCCACCGTGATTTACTTTCCTTATACGTGGTCCTTTAATGTAGAGTTCATCTCAGAAATACCCCTCTAAGGATTTCAATGCAGTAACGTGTGTACAGAATAAGCTGTAACTCCGATGTATCCCATTTCAGAAAGTCCATTTGACGACAGAACCATCACAGCCCTTGAGGAGCTCAACTCAGACGTGGTCCTCAACGAGGTGAACAGCCAATTCAGGACTCAGAGTCAGAGAGCACCCTGAGTCCTGGGAAACACAAGGCCTAGGGTAGGCTGGTGAGGAATGGACTTACGTGAGACAGTGTGTTTCATATTATTTTCTACGTTTATATTAAATATTTGAATGTTAATGCTGCATTTAGTAGTTTAATGGAAGTGTGTGACAGACCACACTGAAGAGATGGGACATCACCAAAGAGCCAGCATGCTCATGGATTTCGTCTAGTTGACCTACCAGTACTATCATGAACTCGTCTGGGCTGGCACCTATGATTGTGAATATCAATACATGTACTGAAAAGGTATCTACAGTAGCACAGAGGAAAAACCCAACTGATAGATCCTCATGAGCTGCATCCTTTGACTGCATACTACATGCTTTCTTGTTTTTCTCCACATTATTCAGAGGCATAAGCTAACGCATATTAACACTCTGTCACTACCTGGTTTGATTTAATTTAAGATAAAGGCAAAGCTCTTTTATACTATACTCAGAATCAAGATATTTCCATGAGATATTTAAGCAATAAGGCCCGAGGGGGTGTGGAATATGGCCAATATACCACGGCTAAGGGCTGTTCTTATGCATGACGCAACGCGGAGTGCCTGGATACAGCCCTTAGCCGTGGTATATTGGCAATATACTACAAACCCCAAAGGTGCCTAATTGCTATTATAAACTGGTTACCAACGTAATTAGAGCAGTAAAAATAAATGTTTTGTCATACCCGTGGTATACAGTCTGATATACCACGGCTGTCAGCCAATCAGCATTCAGGGCTCCAACCACCCAGTTTATAAATATGTATATATATTTTCAAGTGGCATCAGAACAATGGCTGTATAATGAAATGTTATTTCACTAATAACAAATGTATAAATAAAATGAAATTTATTTTAAGCTAATCTGATATTGTATTTTTCTGATATTCACTGATATAAAAGACTTACGTGCACGTTCATTTTCATACACATTTAAATTCATACTACTCACAGTAACTAAATGTATAAACCAGTGGAGAAAAACAACAACTGTGCATTACAGCAGAAGCAGTCATATGAACAGCACCAGCAACTTCACACCTGAACCCGGATTCTAACAGGTTTCTAATAAAAAGCAGGTTTACACAATAGTATCTCTTCTTCAGTAGGGCTTGACTGTCCAAAACTCCCACAATGCACTCTGGTAGACACCAATGGTTAAGGTCATAATCCAGTGGGCGGCAGAATACATCGGCTTGATGATGATGCTGTTGTCAGTGTGAATAACCTAATAGATAATATACAGTGGTAATATAGTTCAGAAGTCATTAGACAATCCTGCTTTAGGTGTACACGCTCCAATACTCCACTGCATGATGAACTGTTAGTAGACTTGACAGTGTATTCACCTACTTGAGTACAAACTCCAGTAGATGATGTTGAACAGCAGGTAGGTGATGGGGAAGACGACTCTGGAGTAGGAGTCGATCATGTAGCTGTTGCTCATGATGAAGCTGAGGTTGTGTTTGATGGATTTTTTGCGTCGTAGCCTGGTGCCCTCTGTGGGCGGGGGCTCTGCAGCAGAGTTCCTCGAGTTCCTCAACGTGGCCGTCCGACTCCGCTCTGTGTTGGGGGTACTGGGCAGCTCTGGGAACGGCGTCAGGTCAATGTCATTGTCATGGTAACATCCATCAAAGGCCATAGTTTGAGTGGCATTAAAATTGGCAGGGATCTGAGGAGAGAGAGGGGAGGGAATTTAAATGTTTAAATTCAATGATCTTCCGATGGTAGAATACATTATGACCAGTAGGGGGAGTTATTGTTATAACCTACTTTGGCACTTATATTGTGGATCTGAGAGTGGTAGCATGTTCCATATTTCATAATATACCCATGCACATGATCCCTCACTCTGTGACTTATCTAACCCATGAACTTTGACCCTATAGACTCCGTAAGTGTCAGTGACCTTTCCCCCCTTGAGCTTCTTCATCTCCTCCACAGTGGTGAAGTAGTTGACGGTGGCGTACTCTATGACGGACAGGAAGACGAACAGGAAGCTGGCCCACAGGTAGATGTCTACCGCTTTCACATAAGACACCTGGGGCATGGAGGCTGACACGCCTGTGATGATGGTGGACATGGTCAGAACTGTGGTGATGCCTGGAGAGGGAGCGAGAGAGAGAGAGAGAGAGAGCGAGAGAGAGAGAGAGAGAGAGAGAGAGCGAGAGAGAGAGAGAGAGAGAGAGCGAGAGAGAGAGAGAGAGAGAGAGATAAATGAGAGAGCGAGAGTGGGAAATGGAGAGAGAGAAAGAAAGAGAGAAAGCGAGAGAAAGAGAGATTATTGAGTTAAGGTATCATTCTCGATCAATCTGTTTTTCTAAGCCTTCTTTCACCACCACAAGGTATTTGTACCATGACAGCCTTCGATGATAAAAAGAGAGAGGCAAACGTATGGAAAAATAATGAGGTGTATAACTGTATGGAGGTTTAGCATAGATGGATGGAAAGACAAACAAGAAATGGTGTAGGAGTCTGTACATTGAGCTCTACTTCCATGAGAAGCTAGCTGTACATGTATATTCGTTCTTATTGTAATGGGACTTTTTTCGCTGAAGTGGGAAGATAGGTTTCATTTATTACATTTTTACATTTTAGTCATTTAGCAGACGCTCTTATCCAGTTAGTGAGTGCATACATTTTTCATACTGGCCCCCCGTGGGAAACAAACCCACAACCCTGGCGTTGCAAGCGCCATGCTCTACCAACTGAGCTACAGTATACAATAGGTATCAGTGTGTAAACACAAACTCTGTGTTAATGGGGTTGACATTTATTTATTTTATTTATATTTTTGTTGCAGAGTGAAATTAGGCCAGCTTTTGTTACGGTATGACCCTCTAAAGAGCTGCGCTGCTCCCAGGGTGAAGCACACTCCACACTGCTGCATTAGCAAAGTCAACATTATTCACAAATCTGAGTGCAAAGTCAACATCTCTCTCTCTCCTATCTCTCTCTCCTCTCTCTCTCCCTTCTCTCTCTCTCCTCTCTTTCTCATTCTTTCTCCTCTCTCTCCTCTCTCTCGCTCTCTCTCCTCTCTCTCTCTCCTCTCCTCTCTCTCTCTCTTTATCCTCTCTCTCCTCTCTCTCCTCTCTCTCTCCTCTCTCCTCTCTCTCCTCTCTCTCGCTCCTCTCTCTCGCCTATCGCTCTCTCCTCTCTCTCCTATCGCTCTCTCCTCTCTCTCTCGTTCTC
>NW_028159573.1:0-13059 GCF_964263955.1 Coregonus lavaretus
GAGAGAGAGAGAGAGAGAGAGAGAGAGAGAGAGAGAGAGAGAGATAGAGAGAGAGAGAGAGAGAGAGAGAGAGCACGGTGTACAGTACATTACAGTAAAGCTCTGTGTTCATGGTAACTTATTCATGTTTCTATTCCAGGAGGTGGGATTTATTCAGAACATCATAACTCAGTAGCTTTAACCCCACTATTCAACCTTAACTACCAGGATGCAGAATCATGCAACAATCTACACAAAAATACTCTGTAATGTTTAGTAAAGATTATTATAAAATTAAATAACTATAATATAGTCATTGGATAAGTATTCATCTCCTGGAGTCAGTACATGTTAGATCACCTTTGTCAGTGATTGCAGCTGTGAGTCTTCCTGGGGAAATTTAAAAGAGCTTTACACACACCTGGATTGTGCAATATTTGCCCATTATTATTTTCAAAATTCTTAAAGTTCTGATAATTATCGACCCATTTCCAGGCTCCCTTGTCTTTCCGAAAATACTAGAATCATTGGTCAACAAACGTTATTTTCTATCTGTAAATTATATTCTTAACGTTAATCAATCTGGATTCAGACCTAAGCATAGCGTCACTACGACTACCGTGCTTGTAAATGATATTGTAAATGCCTTAGATGATAGAAAGACTTCTGCTGTCGTGTTTGTAGATTTGTAAAAAGCTTTTGCTACTGTAGACCATGTTATTCTGCTGGATAAGCTGTTCTCGTTAGGGTTGGGGACTGATGCTTGCCGATGGTTTCATAAGTATCTCAATGACAGAACTAACGCCATCAAAGTGTCCCCCCTTAGATGGGGTCCATTTTCCAGAAAGGGGTGCTCCAAGGTTTGATCCTCTGCCCACTACTGTTTATAATCTATATAAATAACATTGGTAATGCTGTATTATATATAAATATATATATTCATTTGCATGCAGATGATCCAGTGTTCCTCCATCGGTTGGCCAAGCCTTTTCACATTTGAAGTCTGATTTTCAAGCACTGCAGAGGTCACTAATGGATTAAAAGTTAGTGCTAAATGCAAACAAAACAACATGCATGTTTTTTTTCTAGGTCCCATAACCCAGATTTAAATTAATTTGTAATCACCAGTTGGTTTCTTTTACAGAAACAAAACATGTCTGACTGTTTGTTAATAGGAAGACAATTATCCAGGCCACTTTTATGTCTATTTTAGATTCTGGGGATATTATCTATATGCATGCAGCATCATCTATACTTAAACCACTAATGCTGTTTTCTAATGGGCCTGTTATGCCACAACAGTGTCCCCCTCTGGGTCACAACAGTGTCTCCCTCTGCCACAACAGTGTCCCCCTCTGCCACAACAGTGTCCCCCTCTGCCACAACAGTGTCCCCCTCTGGGTCACAACAGTGTCCCCCTCTGCGTCACAACAGTGTCCCCCTCTGGGTCACAACAGTGTCCCCCTCTGCATCACAACAGTGTCCCCCTCTGCATCACAACAGTGTCCCCCTCTGCATCACAACAGTGTCCCCCTCTGGGTCACAACAGTGTCCCCCTCTGCATCACAACAGTGTCCCCCTCTGCATCACAACAGTGTCCCCCTCTGCATCACAACAGTGTCCCCCTCTGGGTCACAACAGTGTCCCCCTCTGCCACAACAGTGTCCCCCTCTGCTTCACAACAGTGTCCCCCTCTGCATCACAACAGTGTCCCCCTCTGGGTCAAAACAGTGTCCCCCTCTGCATCACAACAGTGTCCCCCTCTGCATCACAACAGTGTCCCCCTCTGCATCACAATGGGATTCGATGAGTTCTAACTTCTGTTGCTAGGTAATGAACCAAAGCGTCCGTTGCTATGCTGGTTGCTTGGCTCTATTTTACCTCGTAGCCGTCGCGAAGGAAGGAGGATGCGGGCAGTTCTGGTTCCCTTCAGAGGACCGAAAAGACTGGAAAATACAACACTCTTTCTTTACCATATATTTTGTCTTTATTTAAGTAAATATTGTTAAACAGGAATAAATTATTGAAGCTGTTTTTAGATCGACGTTGCTAGCTACTGTACTTATTTACTCCACCCTGTCTAGTCAGCTGGCCAGCTACGGTAGCCAGACAGTTGTATTTAGCTAACGTTAGCTAGCCAGCTACGGTAGCCAGACAGTTGTATTTAGCTAACGTTAGCTAGCCAGCTAGATAGCCAGACAGTTGTATTTAGCTAACGTTAGCTAGCCAGCTAGGTAGCCAGACAGTTGTATTTAGCTAACGTTAGCTAGCTAGCTACTGTAACTGTTATTGTAGCTTTGTGTTTGTGTGTAGCTTGCACTTCAATGGCATCCCTCGAGGAGATGTTATTTTATCTACCCAACCAGGTGAAGTTCTGTGAAGACACCACTGATCTCGACAAGATCAATTCACAATTCAGGGTAACGTTAAGCAGTTAACTTCTATCAGATAACTGGATGGATTTAGCTATGTACAACAATTGTTCAATAACCATTTTCCATCTAGCTAGTTGCTAGCTATACATATAGTTCAGTGGAGGCTGCTGAGGGGAGGATGGCTCATGATAATGTCTGGAATGGAGTACATGGAATGGTATGAAACTACGTGGTTTCCATGTGGTTGATAACTACCGTTCCATTGACTCCATTCCAGCCATTATTATGAGCCGTCCTCCCCTTAGCAGCCTCCACTGATATAGTTGTATGTCTTTCATATTGAGGTGTCTAGCTATAAGTTAAACCTGATCAATCAAATGGATAGGTGTAAGCAATTATGGTAATTCCATAATTGTGAGAAATTGAGGAAGAAAGTGAGAAAGAAAGGATGAAAGTGAGAGAGGGAGAGAGAGATGGGAAGAGAGTGGAAGACAGACAGAGAGAGATTGAGAGAGAGAGAAACAGAGAGAGAAAGAAAGCAGTGCAAATGTACTTAGACTTGAGTATTTCAACAACTCTTCTCTTCCAACTTGTTAGGCAATCACATGTACCTAGGGGGGAAGGATGGCCAGCCACACAGGAGGGTGATTATTACTAAGGAGGAGAAGAAGGCCGTGCTGACGGAGATGCATGCTGGCCATTTCGGAGTGAAGCACGTGATTGCCAAAATCAACCTACGCTTCTTCTGACGGGGAATTGTCAAGGAGGTGGACAGCTGGGAAAGTGAAATAACCTTTAGTTTATCAATCACATTCTATTATATATAGAATTATTATGATTTTAATGAATGTCATATCAGAGAGCACACAATGTTTCGATTTGTCACTTTGTGCTTATAGGTCAGTACCCGTCTAGCCTGCCAGAGGTTTGAGAGGGTGAAGACTGTGGCGCCGGAGTTGAAGCCCATCAAAGTTGTTTCACGTGGCACATGATCGGTAAGTGTCCCAATTCAAATCTTGCCCTGATAAGTTGTGTTGTAATGGTTGCTTTATTTGACCACAGTAGAGTTCAACATTATAGAATGTGTGTGTGTGTCAGTATGCTTATAAATATGTAAATCTGCATACTGTATGACACAGATACGGGTAAGAATAAAGTCATCTTCTCTCTAACACTTTAAATGTTAGGGGTGGACCTCATCGGACCCTTCATGAAATCCAGGAATGGCAACAGCTGGTGTCTGACGGCGACCAATCACTGTAATAGTTTGCAAGCCCTGCCACATCCGACGAGCATCGGAGCCGGTGTGTTAGGATTAAATCAATCGTAGTCCTGTATTGACTCTTTGCCGGTTTGATGGTTCGTCGGAGGGCATAGCGGGATTTCTTATAAGCTTCCGGTTTAGAGTCCCGTTCCTTGAAAGCGGCAGCTCTACCCTTTAGCTCAGTGTGGATGTTTCCTGTAATCCATGGCTTCTGGTTGGGGTATGTACGTACGGTCACTGTGGGGACGACATCATCGATGCACTTATTGATGAGGCCAGTGACTGATGTGGTGTACTCCTCAATGCCATCGGAAGAATCCCGGAACATATTCCAGTCTGTGCTAGTAAAACAGTCCTGTAGCTTAGCATCTGCGTCATCTGACCACTTCTTTACCGAGTCACTGGTGCTTCCTGTTTTATTTTTTGCTTGTAAGCAGGAATCAGGAGGATAGAGTTATGGTCAGATTTGCCAAATGGAGGGCGAGGGAGAGCTTTGTAAGCGTCTCTGTGTGTGGAGTAAAGGTGGTCTAGAGTTTTATTTTCCTCTGGTTGCACATTTAACATACTAACATAGAAATGAGGTAAAACAGATTTAAGTTTCCCTGCATTAAAGTCCCCGACCACTAGGAGCGCCGCTTCTGGATGAGCATTTTCCTGTTTGCTTATGTCCGTATACAGTTCATTGAGTGCGGTCTTAGTGCCAGCATCGGTTTGTGGTGGTAAATAGACAGCTACGAAGAATATAGATGAAAACTCTCTTGGTAAATAGTGTGGTCTACAGCTTATCATAAGATACTCTACCTCAGGCGAGCAAAACCTCGAGACTTCCTTAATATTAGATGTTGTGCACCAGCTGTTGTTTACAAATATATACAGACCGCCACCCCTTGTCTTATCGGAGGCCGCTGTTCTATCTTGACGATGCAGCGTATAGCCCGCTAGCTGTATGTTATCCATGTCGTCGTTCAGCCACGACTCTGTGAAACAAGATATTACAGTTTTTAATGTTCTGTTGGTAGGATATTCGTGATCGTAGTTTGTCTATTTTGTTATCCAATGATTGTACGTTGGCTAATAGGACTGATGGTAGAGGCAGATTACCCACTTGCCATCGGATCCTTACGAAGCACCCCGACCTACGTCCCCGATATCTCCGTCTCCTTCTCCTACGAATGACGGGGATTTGGGCCTTGTCAGGTGTCTGAAGTAAATCCTTCGCGTCTGACTCGTTAAAGAAAAAATCTTCATCCAGTACGAGATGAGTAATCGCTGTCCAGAAGTTCTTTTTGGTCGTAAGAGACGGTGGCAGAAACATTATGTACACAATAAGTTACATATAAAGCGAAAAAACACAATTGGCACAATTGGTTAGGAGCCCGTAAAACGGCAGCCATCTCCTCCGGCGCCATTCTACACCAAATGACTTTAGGACCATCGACTGTCCGAGCCCCCATCCACCAGAACCAGTGAGTTCGGATCAGTCTGATTCTCTGCGCTCTGAGTCGGAGGGGGACCATCTTGAAGTAGGCTATGCCTTCCAAAAGTGTTGAAAAGTACATAACACTGCACTAATCCATCAAATGTTCTCCCAGTAAAGTGTAACCTGTGTTTGCTTGTTTCCGTCTGTCTCCTCCCCTGCTCCCTTTAACTCTGCTCCTGTTCTCCAGGACCTAGGGGTTCTGCCCAACACCCAGACCTGCTCCCTTTAGCTCTGCTCCTGTTCTCCAGGACCTAGGGGTTCGGCCCAACACCCAGACCTGCTCCCTTTAGCTCTGCTCCTGTTCTCCAGGACCTAGGGGTTCGGCCCAACACCCAGACCTGCTCCCTTTAGCTCTGCTCCTGTTCTCCAGGACCTAGGGGTTCGGCCCAACACCCAGACGTGGATCCACCTGATGTCCTCCGTTACCAACCACCCTCCAACGTTTCATTACATCATCTACAGCTACTGTTGTTGTCATGTTGTCATTATCTGATAAGAAAGTTTTCTTGCTCTCTCATACTGGGCTCATAATGTGTGAGATACACGGATGAACTAAAAACACTAGCACTGCAAAAACACTCAGAACAAAGAGAGCAGCAGTGTTTCCCTCTTCAAGTTCCCCTTCTGAGACTGGCTGCCTGTTGAGAACAAGTGGCAGGCAGAATCTCCCACCACACAGCAACCACCTCCTCTATATTCCCCACAGCAACCACCTCCTCTATATTCCACACAGCAACCACCTCCTCTATATTCCCCACAGCAACCACCTCCTCTATATTCCACACAGCAACCACCTCCTCTATATTCCACACACCAGAGATCAGTATTTTAGTCTGTGATAGCAATGTGAGTGTAAAACAAATCTGTGAAAATAAATTGACACAACTGTACCAAAAACTATCAAATGTTTTATGTATTACAATTTTTTTACATTGCCAGGTTGGTTTTCACAGCTGTTTCACAAGACGTTCATTATTGTAAGTTGTAAGGAATCCTTTGATGGTATTTATTTGTTCCACATGATTTGTTGTTGTATCCTAGGACCTACAATAGATACGTATATATTCAACCACAAGGTGAGCTATGCGAGATAGAAAGAAACTAATCATAGTCGAGGACTATTGAAATTAAATTATTTCAGTGTAGATAAGGGAAGGGCAGGTTAAAATAAAAACATGACAGCCAGATAAACCAGTGTATGAATCAAATGGATTTGCATATGAATGGAGTGAAAATTAGCTGACTTGGTGATCTGTAAAGGTAAGTAACTTTAATGTGTTGTCAAGCAGATTGCACGTTTTCTTTGCCATTTCCGAAACGTAGCAATGTTTAAGACATGGATTTCACGTTGTAATGTTAACAAGGTACCCAAAAGTAGTTCGAATTAATATTTTCATTTTATTAGCTAAACAAAACGTGTTTAAACAGCGAAGTTGTCGCGGATATCAGCCTTGTTTACACAGTGATGATGAAAACAGCCTAATTCAGGCTGTAATGATCTCCAGTATTCTAATCATTAGGTCATCACACCGTTGATATAGCAACGGACGCTAATAGTTTATTGAATCCCATTGTGACGCAGAGGGGGACACTATTTGGCCAGGGGACACTATTTGGCCAGGGGACACTATTTGGCATGGGGACACTATTTGGCCAGGGGACACTATTTGGCATGACAGTCCCTATAGGTTTATTACTGGTGATGGTTCTAGAACTCACCATTGTGTTTTGTATCAAAAAGTGGGTTGGGCCTCTTTGTATGTAAGGGGGGAGCAGCAGATTATTGTGTTTATCTCCAAAGGACTCATGCAGAAACGTCTTATGCATCTTTCATCATTAATTCAATTTAGAGTTCCAAATGACCCAACCCGGTCACAGGCTTGGATATCACTGGAGGCCCCCAAACCCGGTCACAGGCTTGGATATCACTGGAGGCCCCTTGGTAAACTGTTTTTAGTTTTATTGTGGAACAACTCTCTGAAATGAGATGTTCTGGTCCCCCTGGGTCGGTTCAGAGTGATGGTCAGAGACCTCTATGTGTCTGTTCTTCTTCATGTCTTCTGTAATTCAGTATATTGTATTGGACGCTTCCCTGGTCTTTGCAGTTGAATCTGTGCTTGAAATTCAATACTTGACGAAGGGACCTTATAGATGTTGTATGTATGGGGGTCATAAAACAGATCATGTCAACCCTTGTTATTTAACACAGAGTGAGTCCATGTAACTTATTATGGAATTTGTTAAGCCACATTTTACTCCTGAACTACTTTAGGCTTGCCTAAACAAAGAGGCTGAATACTTAATGTAGCAACTATGTATATTCTTTCGTCCACTTTGACATTACAGAGTATTTTCTATAGATTGTTGACTAAAAATGACAATTACATAAATTTTAATCCCACTTTGTAACACCTCTGGTCAGCAAGGCAGTGCAGAGCTCTGGTCAGCAAGGCACTGCAGAGCTCTGGTCAGCAAGGCACTGCAGAGCTCTGGTCAGCAAGGCACTGCAGAGCTCTGGTCAGCAAGGCACTGCAGAGCTCTGGTCAGCAAGGCACTGCAGAGCTCTGGTCAGCAAGGCACTGCAGAGCTCTGGTCAGCAAGGCACTGCAGAGCTCTGGTCAGCAAGGCACTGCAGAGCTCTGGTCAGCAAGGCACTGCAGAGCTCTGGTCAGCAAGGCACTGCAGAGCTCTGGTCAGCAGTAGTGCACTATTTGTAAGTCGCTCTGGATAAGAGCGTCTGCTAAATGACGTAAATGTAAATGTTATAGAATTTAACGGCTCTTTTCTGGATTTTGATAATTAGTGGGTATTGGCCTAATTCTGCTCTGCATGCATTATTTGGTGTTTTCCGTTGTACACTGAGGATATTTTTGCAGAATTCTGCATGCAGAGTCTCAATTTGGTTGTTGTATCATACTGTGAATTCTTGGTTGGTGAGCGGACCCCAGACCTCACAACCATAAAGGGCAATGGGTTCTATAACTGATTCCAGTATTTTTAGCCAGATCCTAATTGGTATGTCAAATGTTATGTTCCTTTTTCTGTTGACGTTTTTCTCTATTGAGATCATTTCCTTTTGAATTTCTAGCCACATAGGTCTGATCTGAGGGGGCCTAAATGGGGTGTGGGCATGGTTGACTTGGGGGGGTGTTAATTGGTGGGGGTGGGGGTGTAGATGTGGTTGATTGTACTGTGGTCTGGAGAGTTGTCTACAGAGAGAGATGATGTTATATCTAGTTGTCTACAGAGATGATGTTATATCTAGTTGTCTACAGAGATGATGTTATATCTAGTTGTCTACAGAGAGAGATGATGTTATATCTAGTTGTCTACAGAGAGAGACAACTAGATATAACACCTCTTTAAGGAATACCTGGGATAGGATAAAGTATTCCTTCTAACCACCCCCCCCCCCCCCCCCAAATTGTAAAGTGGTTATCCCACTGGCTATAGGGTGAACGCACCAATTTGTGAGTCGCTCTGGCTAAGAGCGTCTGCTAAATGACGTTAATGTGCCCTTGAGCAAGGCACTTAACCCTAATTGCTCCTGTAAGTCGCTCTGGTTAAGAGCGTCTGCTAAATGACTGAAATGTAAATGTAAAATGATGTTATATCTAGTTGTCTACAGAGATGATGTTATATCTAGTTGTCTACAGAGATGATGTTATATCTAGTTGTCTACAGAGATGATGTTATATCTAGTTGTCTACAGAGAGAGATGATGTTATATCTAGTTGTCTACAGAGATGATGTTATATCTAGTTGTCTACAGAGATGATGTTATATCTAGTTGTCTACAGAGATGATGTTATATCTAGTTGTCTAAAGGCTCCTGAATAGTTAGATAACCCTAACCCTAACCCTAACCCTGACCCTAACCCTAACCCTAACCCTAACCCTAACCCTAACCCTGACCCTAACCCTAACCCTAACCCCTAACCCTAACCCTAACCCTATTGTACTGTTCACTGAGCAGAAAGCTCCACTCCAGGTCAATGAGATACAGTGGGGAAAAAAAGTATTTAGTCAGCAACCAATTGTGCAAGTTCTCCCACTTAAAAAGATGAGAGAGCCCTGTAATTTTCATCATAGGTACACGTCAACTATCACAGACAAAATTATAAAACAAAATCCAGAAAATTACATTGTAGGATTTTTAATGAATTTATTTGCAAATTATGGTGGAAAATAAGTATTTGGTCAATATCAAAAGTTTCTCAATACTTTGTTATATACCCTTTGTTGGCAATGACACAGGTCAAACGTTTTCTGTAAATCTTCACAAGGTTTTCACACACTGTTGCTGGTATTTTGGCCCATTCCTCCATGCAGATCTCCTCTAGAGCAGTGATGTTTTGGGGCTGTCGCTGGGCAACACAGACTTTCAACTCCCTCCAAAGATTTTCTATGGGGTTGAGATCTGGAGACTGGCTAGGCCACTCCAGGACCTTGAAATGCTTAATACGAAGCCACTCCTTCGTTGCCCGGGCGGTGTGTTTGGGATCATTGTCATGCTGAAAGACACAGCCACGTTTCATCTTCAATGCCCTTGCTGATGGAAGGAGGTTTTCACTCAAAATCTCACGATACATGGCCCCATTCATTCTTTCCTTTACACGGATCAGTCATCCTGGTCCCTTTGCAGAAAAACAGCCCCAAAGCATGATGTTTCCACCCCCATGCTTCACAGTAGGTATGGTGTTCTTTGGATGCAACTCAGCATTCTTTGTCCTCCAAACACGACGAGTTGAGTTTTTACCAAAAAGTTCTATTTTGGTTTCATCTGACCATATGACATTCTCCCAATCCTCTTCTGGATCATCCAAATGCACTCTAGCAAACTTCAGACGGGCCTGGACATGTACTGGCTTAAGCAGGATTTGAGTCCCTGGCGGCGTAGTGTGTTACTGATGGTAGGCTTTGTTACTTTGGTCCCAGCTCTCTGCAGGTCATTCACTAGGTCCCCCCGTGTGGTTCTGGGATTTTTGCTCACCGTTCTTGTGATCATTTTGACCCCACGGGGTGAGATCTTGCGTGGAGCCCCAGATCGAGGGAGATTATCAGTGGTCTTGTATGTCGTCCATTTCCTAATAATTGCTCCCACAGTTGATTTCTTCAAACCAAGCTGCTTACCTATTGCAGATTCAGTCTTCCCAGCCTGGTACAGGTCTACAATTTTGTTTCTGGTGTCCTTTGACAGCTCTTTGGTCTTGGCCATAGTGGAGTTTGGAGTGTGACTGTTTGAGGTTGTGGACAGGTGTCTTTTATACTGATAACACGTTCAAACAGGTGCCATTAATACAGGTAACGAGTGGAGGACAGAGGAGCCTCTTAAAGAAGAAGTTACAGGTCTGTGAGAGCCAGAAATCTTGCTTGTTTGTAGGTGACCAAATACTTATTTTCCACCATAATTTGCAAATAAATTCATTAAACATCCTACAATGTGATTTTCTGGAATTTTTTTTCTCATTTTGTCTGTCATAGTTGACGTGTACCTATGATGAAAATTACAGGCCTCTCTCATCTTTTTAAGTGGGAGAACTTGCACAATTGGTGGCTGACTAAATACTTTTTTTCCCCACTGTAGAGGGGGTTTCATCCTGACTCTATAGTACTATCTCCTATTGTTGTCTGTCTGTCTGTCTGTCTGACGACCCTGTTCTCTATATAGTGTACTACTTCCGACCACCAGGGCACTATGTAGGAAATAGGGTGCCATTTGGGACTCCATTGGTAACTCCGGGCTCCTTGGTGTCTGGGAGCCTTTACATCTCCTCTCTGTTGTCATCACGACCTGTCAGGCTCCCCCAGCCACACACACACAAGCACGCACGCACGCACGCACGCACGCACGCACGCACGCACGAACGCACGCACACACACACACACACACACACACACACACACACACACACGTTATGTTCTTGTATCGTCGTGGGGACCTAAAATGAATTACCATTCAAAATCCTATTTCCCTAACCGTAAACCTAACCCCTTACCCTAACCCTGATTCTAACCCTAACCCTAATTCTAACCCTAACCCTAACCCCTTACCCTAACCCTAACCCTAACCCTAACCCTAATTCTAACCCTAACCCTAACCTCTAACCCTAACCCTAACCCTAACCCTAACCCTAATTCTAACCCTAATCCTAACCCTAACCCCTAACCCTAACCCTAACCCTAATTCTAACCCTAATCCTAACCCTAACCCCTAACCCTAACCCTAACCCTAACCCTAACCCCTAACCCTAACCCTAACCCTAACCCTAACCCTAACCCTAACCCCTAACCCTAACCCTAACCCTAATTGTAACCTTAATCCTAACCCCTAAACTTAAAAAAACCTTTGTCCTCATAGGGATGTGGGAAACCTAACTCCTAAAAGAAAAGAGAGCAGTTTTCAGAAATAAAGTTGTCTCCTTGTCCCATTCTAAGTGAAGCCCTAAAAGCATTTAGACGTTGCACCGTTTTTAAGAAACAAGCTCCTAAACGCCCCGTCCTCTACCTGGTATAAAAACTAACTACTGGACTCCTCCTCCAAAACGCCCCGTCCTCTACCTGGTATAAAAACTAACTACTGGACTCCTCCTCCTAAACGCCCCGTCCTCTACCTGGTATAAAAACTAACTACTGGACTCCTCCTCCTAAACGCCCCGTCCTCTACCTGGTATAAAAACTAACTACTGGACTCCTCCTCCTAAACGCCCCGTCCTCTACCTGGTATAAAAACTAACTACTGGACTCCTCCTTACTTATTTATACTACTTTAAAGATGCAGGAAGTGGAGGAAGTATTCCTCTGGATCCTCACTTTCATCTGATGTCACTGCTGGAAATAGAACAGAAGAGGCATAGCAGGGTTATAGTGTATGGAATGGGGAGGTGTAGCAGGGGGTATAGTGTATGGAATGGGGAGGTGTAGCAGGGGGTATAGTGTATGGAATGGGGAGGTGTAGCAGGGGGTATAGTGTATGGAATGGGGAGGTGTAGCAGGGGTATAGTGTATGGAATGGGGAGGTGTAGCAGGGGGAATGGGGAGGTGTAGCAGGGGGAATGGGGAGGTGTAGCAGGGGGTATAGTGTATGGAATGGGGAGGTGTAGCAGGGGGTATAGTGTATGGAATGGTGAGGTGTAGCAGGGGGTATAGTGTGTGGAATGGGGAGGTGTAGCAGGGGGTATAGTGTATGGAATGGGGAGGTGTAGCAGGGGGTATAGTGTATGGAATGGGGAGGTGTAGCAGGGGGTATAGTGTATGGAATGGGGAGGTGTAGCAGGGGGTATAGTGTATGGAATGGGGAGGTGTAGCAGGGGGTATAGTGTATGGAATGGGGAGGTGTAGCAGGGGGAATGGGGAGGTGTAGCAGGGGGTATAGTGTATGGAATGGGGAGGTGTAGCAGGGGGTATAGTGTATGGAATAGGGAGGTGTAGCAGGGGGAATGGGGAGGTGTAGCAGGGGGTATAGTGTATGGAATGGGGGGGTGTAGCAGGGGGTATAGTGTATGGAATGGGGAGGTGTAGCAGGGGGTATAGTGTATGGAATGGGGAGGTGTAGCAGGGGGAATGGGGAGGTGTAGCAGGGGGTATAGTGTATGGAATGGGGAGGTGTAGCAGGGGGTATAGTGTATGGAATGGGGAGGTGTAGCAGGGGGAATGGGGAGGTGTAGCAGGGGGTATAGTGTATGGAATGGGGGGGTGTAGCAGGGGGTATAGTGTATGGAATGGGGAGGTGTAGCAGGGGGAATGGGGAGGTGTAGCAGGGGGTATAGTGTATGGAATGGGGAGGTGTAGCAGGGGGTATAGTGTATGGAATGGGGAGGTGTAGCAGGGGGTATAGTGTATGGAATGGGGAGGTGTAGCAGGGGGAATGGGGAGGTGTAGCAGGGGGTATAGTGTATGGAATGGGGAGGTGTAGCAGGGGGTATAGTGTATGGAATGGGGAGGTGTAGCAGGGGGTATAG